>NW_007728524.1:54195-57445 GCF_000696425.1 Galeopterus variegatus | reverse complement strand
TCTCTCTCTCTCTCTCTCTCTCTCTCTCTCTCTCTCTCTCTCTCTCTCTCTCTCTCTCTCTAGGTATCTATTGTTCTGTTCTGTAGTTCTATCATTCTGTGATTCTATCCAGAATTCAGAAGAAATGGTCATCTTAAGTCTGTAAATTGACATTTTTATTTGAATTGATAATTAAGTTAGAATTTTCTGACAGAGAGTAAACCCAATTTGGCTGCTTGGTTTGATAATGAGGACTGGCTTTTTACCATTTACCATATATTGAATAACCTATAACTGTGGCCACAAGCTTTATATTTATATTTATAGTGCATTTCTATCTTAGCTCAGGCTGCTACAAGAACATACCATAGACAGGATAACTTATAAACCACAGAACTTTATTTCTCACAGTTTTGGAGGCTGAAATTCTGAGACAGGGTGCCAGCACGCGTGCCGGTGAGGGGCCCTTCCTGGTTTGCAGATGGCCGCTTCTTGCTATGTATGTCCTCTCATGGTGGACTGAGAGGGAGCTCCAGTCTCTTCCTCTTCTCTTAAGGACACTAATCTCATCATGGGGGCTCCACCCTTGACCCCATCTAAACCTAATTATTTCCCAAAGTCACCACCTCCAAAAACCATCAAATTTGGGGTTAGAAGTGCAACATATAAATTTTGAGGAGACACATTCAATCTGTAACAATATATAATATACAACCGGCTGGAGATAACATTCTTTGTGACTATTTAAATTTATAACAATAATTTTAGATGTCAACTTTTTGTGAGGGGATATATTACTTTTCAAAATTTTAGGGCATGCATGAGGAAAAAAAATGAAATACACTAATCAAAAATTTTCAAATTTCTACCTTAGATAAATTTCTAAGCAACAACACAATCTGGCTAGTGAGGAAGAGAGGAAGCTTGTAAAGGTGCCATTCATATTGCCTTTCAGTCTTTGTTATCTACATTTCGGTCTAGTCTAAGGACTACCAGAGGGAGGAGAGAGACTATCTGTACTGAGGCAGAAACAGAGGAAAGACCTGAAGAAAATTCCAGTAACATTGCAGTATGAATGTTAAGAGTGATTGATGCCCAAATGCCTAAGTCTACATGCATGAATCAAGATACGAAAAGAGAAAGGAAAAGGTCAGGCAAAACTAGATAATGCAAAACAGGGATATGGAAGATGATTTCAGGGTAGGATGGTTATTTCAAAGGTTGGTTCACTCAATTAAAATTCTTAATCCTATTTTTCAATTATAAAATCATAATTTGGAAAAATTCAAAGTAGCAATTACTAGTTTTTAAAGGAGATTGTTGGAATTTTTGATAATGTAAAATATAATCTTTATTAGCTCAGTTTTTGATAGAAAGAGAAGCACATATATTTGCTTTAAGTAGTTACACAAATTAATTTACATGTAAAGGAGTTAATTGTATAATTAAGTTGATATTTTAAAAGAACCTCTTAAAAACCTCTCTTTTCCCTGAAGTATTTTTAATCATTCTATCAAAATATCATAGAGAAAAATGTAAAAAAGGTGTTTATGCATTCAATACAGAAAAATCATATTTACCATTTGTTGCTTTTGTGATAGTCTCCTAGGATTACATTTCACCTCTGTTTTAAAAAATTCTGCCAGTTCAAGCCCATATTTTAAAATGTGCAAAATACATGGGAAGAGTATAGAGCTTTATCCAAAGAAAAGAATGCTGTTTACATAACTGGCATTTAAAATCATTATCAAAAAATTCTCAACATTATTTGCAGCATGAAAATTATGAATGTTCTGGAAGAGGCAATGATAACCCTAGCTGACATAAAAAATAAGATGCATTCAGTGTTTAATGGCTTTTGTGATTTTTTTAAAAATGTGAACTGCATGTTTTGTAAAAATTCCTTTTAGTCTTTTATTCTCAAAAGCCAGCTCTTCCATTATTATTCCACATTAGTTCCATTTGCTGATTTGATGACTAAAGACTTGGTGGCCAGATGCAAATTCTGCTTTCTGATGTTAATCTAAGAAGCAGAATCTCTGTGAATCTGTCATTCCCCAGCAAAAAGCTTGGAGGAGTCACAGAGAATCATTTTGAGAAGTACTGCACAAAGCTGAGCAATACAAGGTAATTATATGAATTGACTTGTTAGTTCTGAAAGTGAACATTCACATGACTGAAAGAGAAAAAGAATATCCATGTTTTTTTTTTTGTAAGTCTTTGAGCTCTTTCCTGGTCAAGAGATGTTGCTAAGTCTAAAATGCTACCCGTTTTCTCCTAAATCACACTCAGACTTTCACAACTGGCTATAGATGAAGCACAGACAGGCATGAGGAACACCACGTTTGAATCAATGAGTATCATAAAATTAGTTGATGACTCTGCTATGAATAAAGGATGAGTTTAAGGATAGATGTGTTGTTTAAGAAGGGTGGGATTAATTGCATTTACAGAGATTTTCACATTTGAAAAATGGGGGTTCAGTATAAGACAAAAGAATTACTAAAATTAGTATTCAGGACCATAGCACATAAATATAAGAGTAAGATAAGGCTTAGAAGTAAAGCTATCTTAGGGCTGGCCCATGGCTCACTTGGGAGAGTGTGGTGCCGATAACACCAAGGCCACGGGTTCGGATCCCTATGTAGGGATGGCCGGTTAGCTCAGTTTGGAGAGTATGGTGCTGTGACAACACCAAGTCAAGGATTAAGATCTCCTTACTGGTCATCTTTATTTATTTATTTATTTTTTATTATTTTTATTTTGTCAATATACAATGTAGTTGATTATTGTGACCCATCACTGAAACCTCCCTCCCTCCTCCCTCTTCCCCCTCCCACCCAGGTGTGTCCCCTCCATTTTCTTGTTGTAAGAACTTCAAAAAAAAAATTGTGGTTGTTAAATCTTCCTCTCTCCCCCCCCGATTTTTGTGGTTTTTTTTTTTTTTGTTGTTGTTGTTTGTTTGTTTTTGTGTGTGTGTGTGTGTGTGTGTATGTATGTGTGTGAATTTATTTATTTATTTTTAGCTCCCACAAATAAGTGAGAACATGTGGTATTTCTTTTTCTCTGACTGACTCGTTTCACCTAATATTATTCTTTCAAGGTCCATCCATGTTGTTGCAAATGGCAGTATTTCATTCGTTTTTATAGCTGAGTAGTATTCCATTGTGTAGATATCCCACATTTTCCGTATCCACTCATCCGATGATGGACATTTGGGCTGATTCCAGCTCTTGGCTATTGTGAAGAGTGCTGCAATGAACACTGGGAA
>NW_007728524.1:49874-53460 GCF_000696425.1 Galeopterus variegatus | reverse complement strand
TGTGTGTGTATGTGGGTGGATTAATTTGTTTTTTTTTTTTTTTTTTAGCTCCCACCAATAAGTGAGAACATGTGGTATTTCTTTTTCTCTGCCTGACTCGTTTCACTTAATATTATTCTTTCAAGGTCCATCCATGTTGTTGCAAATGGCAGTATTTCATTCGTTTTTATAGCTGAGTAGTATTCCATTGTGTAGATATGCCACATTTTCCGTATCCACTCATCCGATGATGGACATTTGGGCTGATTCCAGCTCTTGGCTATTGTGAAGAGTGCTGCAATGAACACTGGGAAACAGGTATGCCTTCGACTTGATGATTTCCATTCCTTTGGATATATTCCCAGCAGTGGGATAGCTGGGTCATATGGTAGATCTATCTGCAACTGTTTGAGGAACCTCCAAACCATTTTCCATACACACACACACTCTCACACACACACAAAAACAAACAAACAAACAACAACAACAACAAAACAAACAAACAAACAAACAAACAAATAAAAACGGGGGGGGGAGAGATTAAGATCTCCTTACTGGTCATCTTTAAAAAAAGAAGTAAAGCTATCTTGCCCCTGATGACTGAGCAATTAGATTTGCAAAGTGTTTATATTTTCATGGATGTGATAAAATATTCTATGTGGTATCAAAGAGTGTTTAGTTTTGAAATATAGTGATATAAATCCAGATATTTAGTTTAATAAGTCCCTTTTGTTCTAAGATATAGAATTTTAATTATATTAATTTATGATTTGAAAAATCAGAGATAATGAAAATAACAGCACCTGGACTTAATTTTCAGACACTGCATTGTGATTGTGTCTAAACATAAGTACAAGGGACACACACTTTATAGGGTGCTTGCCACTGTAGGGGCTGAAAGAATATATCCCCTTCAACCCCATGAAGGTTCTCTGAAAAATATCATCTGATAAACTCGGATTAATATGAAGAAAAGGCATAACAAATTTTTCTATATCATAGTTTTAAATGACACGGGAGCCTTCAGAATGAAGACCCAAAGATGCAGGGAATTTTGTCCATATTTATGCTTAGGTTCTATGAAGCAGGCACAGCAATGTAGAAATGTGACTGGACAAGAAAAGTGTGATTCAATGCTAATACACTGAGCGGGGAAACCCAGCAAGGCCTGTCTGTTCAGATTCTTCTTGGCCTCTCTAATGTGGCATTCATTCCTCCAGGGCATGGGACAGGACACTGTCTGGAATGGAGGTCTGATGACTTATTATCAGACAAGGTAGGTCAGGGAATTTCTTTATGGCCAGCTTCAAGGCAGGGGGAGAAGATTAGAGTACTATGAGCTTTTGGGGAAAAGGGATTCTAGTTTCTATGGCTTGCCTCAGGGGAGAATGAGGCTTAGAGACAGGTCAGGAGAAAGTCAGGGGAAAACTTCACTTTTGAGGCTTCTTAGGCCTTCACTTTGGAGTTTTGCTTCCTAGGCCCCAAGCGCACACAGTACATGCTGTTTAAACATGTGTTGAATGACTGAATACACAATATCTTTGAGAGACCATATGGAACAAGTGTAAGTCTCCTTATAGATCCTCCTTACACTTTCAAATATACTTAATGGTATGTCTAATTAATGCTTTATTGACAATGCCTCTCAAATTTCCACTTTCAACTTTCATTCTCTAGCCTTAGTGAATCAATCTCACGTGGTCAAGCCAAAGATTTAGCTATGTGGATGACAGATATTTGGGAAGAAGTGGAAATATAAAATAAGGGGGTGATACATGCAGAGGTAGGGGTAAAGGGAAAGGGAACTGGGTAATTTGTAAGAAAATGAATCTATTGCTTATAGTTTCAGAGTCTGGGAAGCCCAGAGTCCAGGGAATACACCTGGTGAAGATTTTCTTGGTGGTGACTTTATAGAAATACAGGGTCTCGCATGTCAGAAAATGGCCGAGCAGAGAGAGGGAAATAGCTGCTCCTGTGCTCTCCTTTTAAAGCCCTCAGAACCATACCCACAACCACCATTAAACAATCAACTTAATCACCTCTTCAAAGCCCCACCTTTCAATTACCGTAATAGGATTTCCCACCCTCAACAGTTACAGTGGAACTAAGTTTGGGGGGGACATTTAATCCAAGGCAATTATAGATTGTGAAAATTGATATGAAGGAAACAGAACAAAGGAGTAAAGGGGAGATTTTGTTGGGCGTGTGTTCTGGGGATGCTCTAAATATCGTGGTGGTTCCCTCTGCTCTCTGATTTCCATGTGACTTTACATCTGTCCTGTTCTGTTTTCTGCCCCTTTGTCATGGACTACATAGGCACATTTGGAGAGGTCTCCACTAATCCAGTCTTCTTCTATCCTGCAAGTTTTGCCTTCTCTATAAAAAGTTCTCAAATTATTCCAGTTCATGTACAGTTCTCCATTCTTTGAAATAAAATAATATATGTGCTTTTTATATTTATGTTTTATATTTAAGGAAATACTTCTTTGTAATTTCTCTAATTATCTTGATCATTCCAGTTCATGTACAGTTCTCCATTCTTTGAAATAAAATAATATATGTGCGTTTTATATTTATGTTTTATATTTAAGGAAATACTTCTTTGTAATTTCTCTAATTATCTTGATATGTAATTCATCTCACCATCATTCTGTAAACTCCTATTAGATAGTCATTCAGGGATATTTGAAACAGGTGTATCTATTTATGCTAACATGTTTTGTTCTGTTTCCTATTTTGCTCCAAATTAGTATTCTCATTTCCAAACCCAAAGTGCTTCTACCCAGCAACTAAGAAATAAGCTTATTTACAGTAACCATAAGTTATCAGGTACATATTATTTGGCAGAAATTGTGCTCACTACTTTACATAAAAATATCTCATTTTATGCATATAAATAACCTTATGATATGGGCACACCCAGTCTCAGAAAGGTTATTTTCTTGAATTGTCTGTACATGCTAGATTTCAGTGGAATGTGCATAGAAAGCAGTACTGTCTCTAGAATGAGCATTTTTTGAGGCATTTTTTAGACTCTGCAAATAAGTCTGTTTTTTGTGCAAATTTAACTTGTCAATCAGCTATGCATGTTAATTATTAGTGCTAATAAGTACAACTAATGATTGATGTTAATAAGCAATATGACCTCAAAAGGTCCAGCTGCTGTATTTCTTATATCCATAGAACATTCTAAATGGAAAAGCGGAAATTAATTTTTTTAAGACTTAAAATCATAATTTTTATTTTGTCATTAAATTACTTAAATTTTAGTGAAGGCTTTCTACTGGAATTAAAATTCATTTTACAGAAGACTGTCTCCCTAAAATCTCAATGACTAAAATGCAAAAATTTGAAAACTTTAGGTTTTCAGTGATTAAAGTGATTTGTTGAATTATATGACAATAATCACACTTATAAATCCTACTATGAGATCAGTCAGCCATATGCTGCCCTTTAAAAGAAACCAAAACTGCTGACAAATGTCTGCAAACTATCTGGCAATAAGATTTTTATCAAATTACGCCCTTTTGTTTTGGCTCTGAAACTGGTTGCAGATTCGTCCTTAAATAATGTGGAGGCAATATTCAACCAATAGCTGGCCTTATAA
>NW_007728524.1:47445-48735 GCF_000696425.1 Galeopterus variegatus | reverse complement strand
CCCTCGGCGGGAGCGCCACTGCGCTCCCAAGTGGCGCACTGTAGCAGTCCGCCACTGGGCCGGCCCGAAATGCTTATCTTTTTTGCTGCCATGTAAGGCAAAAGAAATGAGTCTAAACCTTAATCTTTAGTTCCGGTCAAGATGACGGAATAGACAGTCCCCAGCATCACTCCAACAGATCAACCAATTTACAAGTATAAAAATGTAACATCAGCCAAGCTGGGGCTGCTGGAGCTCAGAGGAAGAGAAGGAGAGACCTACAGAGTGCATGAAGGCAGGAGAAGCCACGATGAGAGAAAGAAAAAACTGCTTGGAGCTTTGTGGTCTGCGGCTGTTTTAAGGCTAGAGCTGCTGGGCACATGGAACAGGAGCTGGCAGAAGCCACAGCTGTGCCCTTCAGATGGAGTTACTTGAAGGAGGCAGGAAAGAAGAGGGCCTTGGTGGTGCCCAAGACAGCAAGACCACTAATAGGGTTCCCATGGACCCACACAGGAGCAAGGAGCTGGAACAGTTGAAAAGGGGAGCCATTCAGAGGGCAGTGAGTCATCACAAGGGACCAGCACAGGCCCTGTCCNATCTGCCCCCGCAATCAGCGCAGGACCACTCAGAGGAGACTGGTCAGGAATGCAGAATCACATGAAGTGCAGTTTGATGGAAAAACTCAGTCCCAGATCAGAGTTTCTACACAACCCAGATGCACCAGGTCTCTGGAGAGCCAGAAGCACCTATAAGGTCAACCTTTAAACCCTGAGCTGCACAAAAAGCCTTCCTTAGGGAAATAGCAGCAAAGCAGCAATTTAGCTCAACCACACAGCTCAAGTACTAGTTCCCACAGGAAGGTCCTCCATTATAGAAGTAAGCAAAAGACAAAAAATTAGTTCCAGTCCAGGCATACCACCAGTGCCTTGGCGCCTGCCAAGGAACATGAGGCTTGGATCTGGGGACCAGAGCCCTGCCCACAACCACTCACACTGCCAGGGCCTCAGGGTCCCGCCCAGGGGCCTGGGTACCCATGGCATGGAGTCGGACACTGGACACCCCCACCCACAACCAGGAACATTGCCAGCACCAAGGAGCATGCCAAAAACATCACCTCCATGTGGGTGGCCCACCACAGTAACCATGGCTGCCGCGAAAGTGGCCACAACCACCACACAGATGGTTCACCAGCCACTGGAGTGCATTGCCAAGTAGAGTCCCCAGGAGAAGCCAAAGAAAAGAAGAGGATATCTCTCTCCACAAAGCCCATTCCAGAGTGACAGAAGCAGCAGCTGCTCTGTGATAATATTG
>NW_007728524.1:41721-46843 GCF_000696425.1 Galeopterus variegatus | reverse complement strand
GCTAGCAATATTGATTTGATCAACATATGTCAACATTGAACCTCCCAAATTTGTATAATCAATTATGATTCAATAAAAAAATAAAAAATAAACATTAATCGTTTATGAGTTAGCCCAGCTAACCCAACTACACTAAAAGCAAACTAATAAAAATTAGCAATTATAGAGAAACTGTGGTTGGGATGCGTGGCCATTACTATCAATAATGCTTATAAATGTTTTAACTAACTTTACATTTATGTGACATACATAATCTTTAGTGGGTTTTAATATCAGATAATTATGATCAAATTATATTTAAATGCTATAATGAGAATTATGCATTTATCATCTACATAAAAGAGATGTTTACCACAAGGCAGTGAAGAACAAAATATCAGACTGCTAGCATGTTTATTTCATGTGGCATGTGGTTGGCAATTTGATATGTCAACTCTGTTACTGGTTCATGATGAGATAAGTAAAGCAATTGAAAGTAAGCATCTAAGAATGTGTGCTCTAAACAAATGTATAAGAAATACCACACTTAGAACAGCATGGACCTAAACCACACTGGGCTAATGTGGTAGCTTTTATGTCAAGACCCCCAAATGTTTCAAGAGACATGCTTCTCATGTATGTGGCTTAAACTGACCTCAGCCACTTGCAATGGTTTCTTTATAATCTCAGATGGGTACTCTATCCATGTAGTCTTCATTGAAGCCTTAGGTCTTTAGAAAAGCACATTTCGGGAAAAGACAAAAAGGCTCTATTCCTTAGAGTAAAGATAGTTAGACATTGGCAGCGACCACTACAAGCTTGTCCTACATGGATGAAGAGCACACGAACAGCCAGGACAGGTTTCTGAGCTAAAATGAAAGAGTGATAGGGCTGACCTCTCCCCTACACCCTTTTCTCTGCCTCCTTTCAGCAAGACTCGTCATGTAACAAGGTTCAAGTCAGTGAGGTATAAGCAGAAGTTGCTAGGGTTTTTCTGGGAGAGTTTTTGCTTTCCCTCTTGAAGGAAAAGAAGCTGCTCTCTTCTTCCTCCAGACTTAAGGCTAAAGCTGAGCAGCCACCTTTTAGGCAAGAGAGAAAGGCTGGAGACTTTCAGAGGTGTAAGCCCTGACATCTTTGAGCCTCTACACCAACACTAGTAGCTACTTGCCTACAGAGTCTCTGTTATATAAGAAAAATAACCTTATTTGTTTATGCTTCTCTTCACCAGATATTCACTATTTGTCCCTGAATGAATTCTTATCTGTTAATAGGGCACAACAACCTCAGGAGGCAAATTTAAGCAGCATATGGAGACACAAATGGATCTACTTGTGGTTAAACCTGAGCTCAGATAGAAAAATATGTAGTAGATGTTTAAATTTTCAAGGTCAGAGAAACAGGCAGCTACTCAAACAGGGATGAGTCATTTAAAAACACAAAGGAAAAATTTTTTTTTAAAGTAGAATAATGAAACTGCAGATTACCACTAACTTGTTGTATTAGGAAAATACCCAAAGGTTGGAGTCATTTATTCATCCAACAAGCATTTGAGTATTTACTTTATGATAGGCATTTCATTGCTATGATCTCTTCTAGAGTTCCTTATACAATTATAAGAAAAATTGGATATAAGAAATATATAATTGATGTATACAGTAATACATTAAATTTTGAAGTGTACGTTGTATTCATTTTTTTCAGAATTTTTGTGGAAAAGTTTGGAAAGGATCTGGGCAACACGATCTGATATTTATGTACAATAAAGTTACACATCGTAAGGAGATCAGTTCCTTAAAATGGCTGAAATACAGAGTGAGTATAAAAATCACAGAATCTACGGGAACACTTGAGTTGATCTTGTTCTGAATATATCACATTAATACTTATATATCTTGTAAATCTTTATCCTTACAGCTTACACATTAGGCAGCAGCTGTGAAAAGATTGAAAGTAAAAATAAATAAATAAATAACCTTTTTACTCAAAGGTTTGCAGTCATTTTCATCCCTGTCATGAAATACATATATCTAATGCACATGTCTGTCATCTTGGAGCATTTACATTGGACAGAAGAAAGAATTGCAAGAATGGCTTTTTATCTCTTAATCTTGGTTGTATAATGGACATATTAGTCTATCTGTTAAATAGTCTATCTGTTAATTATTTACATCTATGAGGGGACTTCAAAAAGTTTATGGAAGATTCCTATTATTTTTTAATTTCATTTTTCCATGGACTTTTTGAAGGACCCTCGTATTTTAGATTACATGCTCTGAAAAGGCAAAGACCATATTTATAAATGTCCAGTGTTCTACTAGAAGCATTGGTATATTTGATTTTAAAATAAGGAAATACTACCTACAATCAGCTTTTGTCTCATGAATATTCGTAACCAATAAAAAAACAAATTTACGTTAAAAGCTTAAAAAATATATATATAAAAGTAATAACTCCTGATAACTACAGAACTTATCTTCTAGTGTAAAATATAGCTAGAATCTTCGGTTTTACTCCCCACTCCTTTTTTTTTAATATCTCCAACAAAAGGTAAGAGAGGAGAAAGAGAAAAACTGTTAGTTCATTTGTTAAAAGCTTAAAAAATATATATATAAAACTAATAACTCCTGATAACTACAGAACTTATCTTCTAGTGTAAAATATAGCTAGAATCTTCGGTTTTACTCCCCACTCCTTTTTTTTTTAATATCTCCAACAAAAGGTAAGAGAGGAGAAAGAGAAAAACTGTTAGTTCATTTTACTCCATGATCAATCTAGTGGAAAATGCACAGAAGATTAAAAACCATGAAACTTTCTAGATAACATAGAGTTTTAAGTCACTGTTGCATTTCCTGTTCTCAGTGAGTTTGTGTGTTTATGGTGTGTGTGTTGGTGATGGGTGTAATGTAATAGCATGTGGTTGTCATGCTCAGGGGCCATTCGAAAATGTACTTCAAGTCACTGTGACACAGGAGGCAGGAGGTTTATAGAGGCTTGTAAACATAACTTTGACTAGGTCAGAACCATCTTTTAGACATTTCCTATTGTTTACATTTTAATGGAAAAATTAAACCCATCTGCTTGACTACTGAGTTCTTGACTGGACTAAAATATACAATTTTACATTTTATCAAAGTGACAATGGCAGAGAATTGCAAGACTTTCTGCTTTATAAAATTTAAATATAGATGTGTAAAGAAGGCAGTAAAGGTGGAGGAAGGAAAGATGAAGGTAATAGGTGGAACCAGAGCTGGCTTGTAGCAGTGCTTATGCCTTTATGGAGAATGGCTATAAATGGAGCAGATTTGACACATACCTCTGTTATGTTCCTTTACTGTGATCATATAGCAGGATGCTCAGCTACTGGGCAGCCGGCAGAGGCAGGAAGTGAGAAAAATGACTGCTTATAAGACAGGAAGCTTTGTCTAAACTCGCCTTGGGATGCCTTGATAGAGAAAAACTCATTGCATTTTCTGCCATGTTAAGTTAGAGACCTCTATTTTGTGCCACTACTGTTAGTCCAAAAATGTGACCTCCCTTCTCTCTGCTTATTATGTCATGTTCAGTTGATGTATTTCTGTCAACTTAGTACAATGGAGAGAGTCGTATCATGAGTATGCAAGTTTAAAATATAAAAATCACATCTCTCATTTTAGATATTCCTTTTTTATATTTTCTCCCATTTATTTTTTCCTCCTTCTCAGATGTCCTGTTAACTTCTATTCTGACTATTGATAATTTAATACCTTTCAAACAATATTAATGCCACTTTTTACCAAGTCATTTTTAAATTTAGTTGAAAAACATAAACTAACAGTAAGTGAAATTACCTAGAAGTCTTCTTTACTTTTGATTAGTACAGAATAATTTTATGTTTAATAAAACTGATACCTAAACCAATGAGGGACAAATTTAAGTAAGAGAGAACACAAAATTATAATAAAATCCACTCAAGGCCAAAAATGACCCCAGGTAGATTTGATTTAAATTGAAACTAGGTGAATGTCAAAGGTTATGTTGCATCTAGCCTAATATTACAACTTTCACATTCAAACTGAGTTGTTAACTATTCTGGAAAACTTGTTTAAATGTAAGAAAAATCTAATCCTGGGACTATCATCAGAGTCTACAATGCAAAAACACCATCCACAATTTGTACTTAATTACAATAATACATAGCTAATTGGTCCATCTCCAAGTATCAATTCTCTTCTTTACTTTGGTGATTATTCTATATTACTACAGTGCTTGTTGATTTCCTAAATGCTACCTTGTTCCTACTGTACTAACTTGTCATTTAAAAGGAGGATAAATGCTAACTTCTTAGGAAAAGTTTGTTGGTAATTAAATTAGATGACTGTTATAATCCATGTATAGCTTCTTGAAACTTATCTTGGGAATACTTGAACACTGAATACTATTCCAGGGATTATAAAAAGATAATATACTAATTCTGTATTTTGGATAACTTTGATGATCAACTGTCCTTTTACACTGAGATACTGCAGCCATTATTGTTAACTCACTGCAGACCATGGCAGCTTCATATGAGCAAAGAGAATTAGAACAAAAAATGCCCACTCAGCTCAGGACAAATCTCCTAAATACCATGAAATATTTAGAAATGTCACACCTACTTTATTATTCCTCCACTATGTGTACAAAACACACAAGCTCAAACACAGACTGCTGGGTAAATTTCCCTCTGAATTACTCTCCAAGTATAGGAAATGTAGGCACTGTAATTTCTAATAATTTAAAAACGTGCATTCTCATATTTAATAAAACAGATACTATTTTGCTGTGAAATAGGAAGGAGAGGTGAAGGATGCAGAACATTATTTATCAGTATAGTTTGCATACATTCATACTGTTTTTCTTGTGGTACATTGTAAAATTGTCAGTCTTTTTCTGAATAATTGTTAACCCAATTATTTAGGAAATATCTGTAATATCTGAGTGATTCTAACACCAATTATGGGTTTTCCTGAAAAATAATGTTAAATATTAACTGTTAAGTTCTAGGCATATAAACCATTTTCCACCTATAGTGTTCCTTATGATTTCAAATTAAATTTAAATGTAAATATATCATCTTATGTGGTTGACAAACACAGATTGGCTTACTGTTGCCAATAAACCTAGG
>NW_007728524.1:37791-41181 GCF_000696425.1 Galeopterus variegatus | reverse complement strand
AATATATCATCTTATGTGGTTGACAAACACAGATTGGCTTACTGTTGCCAATAAACCTAGGGGGTTCACAAGCACATGTAAATATTTTTTGATAGTTATTGACCACAAGAAAGCTTCCTGTGGCCCTAAACCCATCTAAGCACACCCATCACATATTTATTCTGTTGAGGGCATTGTCTATCAGATTCGTTTTATTTCACCTCTAAAGTTATTTAGTGCCACCTTTGCTGATTATCATAGGATAAACAACCAGTTTAGAAGGAACAGAAAAGGTGAAGACAAGAGAGACCATTTTGTGGAAAGAGGTGTTTTGACATCAGAGAGCAGTTATTTGTAGAAAAGGAATTGGTCCTCTGGGAAAAGAGGTGGCTACAAACAGACCGTCTTTGCTAAGTAAAACTGACAGGACTACAGGTAACTGGTTTCTTCTATACAGGAGGAGTTTATCCATTGGGGTTTCAGCACTACGCGGCCTAATTATTCCTGACATGTTGCCCATTTCATACACTCACAATATTATGCCCAACTAGAAAAAATAATTATACCAACTGGTAGCACAGAACTCAATAGAAACAATGCAGGCTATACAAACATCACCAGAAAATGTGTTCTTTTAGAACACAGATATAGCTATTCTTTCTAATTTGGCAAATGGTGAAGACCAAATACTATTGCAACAAACTCCTAGGGGCTAGAGGATTTTGCTTTTATCTTGTACCCTTAAATTTTGCATTACTAAGTATTTCTAGGAGTAGGCAAGTGATTGGAGTTTATTTTCATTTTCCAGGTACCATAGCTGTAATGTCTTGGATACACATATTATCTGTTTTGGTGGAAACTTAAGTTTGTATAGTGGGTTTCCTTTGCAAAAGGAAAGTTCATAAGTCAAAAGAAAACTTTGCCAGCGTTCTACTAGATGACAGTCACGGTTGTGCTATTTATTAGACACTAATATATAATAAATAGCACTTCTAAGAGAAGGTCTTTCAGAAGAATACATTTCAGAAGAAAACATTTTTAGAGAATCCATCTTGAAATTCATTTTTTTGATTCAGCTCTATTCACTTGAGAAATTTCTTGTTTTTATTTCTCGTTAGCAAGTTCTAGCTTGGGGATAAAAGACACACATCCAGATGTTTCTTTAGCACAAGAGTGCTGAACCAGGGCCATATTATATTTTGTTTAGCCACCTGTCTATCAGCATCTATTTCCAATTTTAATTTTTTTTTTCCTTTTTGTCTTTTTTCGTGTCCGGCAACGGATCGCAACCCTCAGTGTCGCGCCTGTACCGGACCAGGACCGGCAACAGGATCGCAACCCTCGGTGTTGCGCCCACACCTCACTCAGCCAGTGAGCGGGAACTGGTCTGTATGTGGGATCTGAACCCTGGAGCACCGCCGCGCTCTCAAGCGGCGCACTGTAGCAGTGCGCCACCGGGCCGGCCCCCAATTTTAATTTTATATATGCAGTTTTCTATATTGATTACGATCACTTCCACTATTTTACAAACTACATAATGTAGGAACTATAATACTCTTACATTCCAATTTCCTAGATTGGTCTATTATAAAAATATGCCATGGTGTTAGCAAAAATCTAATATCTCCTGTCTAAAGACAGATAATTCAGTCAAATAAGAAAATTTATTCTAAAAATACTCTAGATTTCATTAGAGTTAATAATATTTTTTAAATAAGATTTTTTGGCTAATAAAAATAAGCACTTAATATTTTCTCTCAATTTCTTCTCCTCTATGTGTATGTATATATGCAAAAATATATACTTAATACTTAAATATATACTTGAGTTTATTTAATACAAGAAAAGTATAAATATATACACTTTACAAAATTTGATGCCCCAGTTTTGGCCAAATATATTGATGCATATCTCTATCCTGCTTTCCTCATTTAAAATTTATATTGAACAATTCTTCATAATTAAGGCATGAAATATCTACTTAAAACAAATTTATGATTTATATTAATTATTGTGAAACTTTATTGTTATATTAATTTGACACTGAAAAAAGGAATATCAATACTCTAGAAGAAATCACAGTGCTAGGTACTCAGTTATACTATAAATACATCAACTTAAACTGAAAAGCAAATACATAATAACTTCCATAAGGAGGTGTTCTATTTTTTTTTTTTTGACATACGGCTACCTTCTGGCATAATTCTTACATATATGATAAAGAAATTTATTTTGCCCAAGGGATGGAGTTAGAAGAAAAAGTAAAGGAGTGATATTAGAAAAAGTACTATTTAAATAGAACACTAAAGAATGAGTAAGGGTTTGCCAGGCAGAGAATGAGGCAACACAGAGCAAAGAGATAGTATCCTGAGAGTGCCAGTAATATTAGAGAAATGGCTGGGGCAGTGGTAGATTCCAGCCAGGATTTTTAAAGAAGGGAACTGTCACGATTAGGTCAGTCTTTTTTAAAGACAATTTATCTAGGGGGTTAGATTTTGAAGCTATTTTGCAAGCAAAATGGACAGCACTTGGTAATGGTCCATATGTTTAAAAAAAAGAAGTTAAAGAAAATTCAGGGGGTTTGAACTTAGATAATGGTATGAATGATGCTCCTTTCTACAGGAAATGGAGTATGTATGTCTAATATGAGAATAATTTCATATCCATCTGCAAGAAAACTGATTTTCGTTTTTATATAAATATAAAAAGCTTACATACTGAGAGTTACCATTAACGTTGTCATTCCAAACATAATCCTTGAAATAACCTTAATTAATTTTCTAATAATTGTTCCATTATTTATGAGCGTTCCTAGAGTTAGGGTTTAGCCCTAATTAAAAACAAATATAGATATTTCACAAATAGAAATTAAAAAAAAAACTAGCATAGAATTCTAGCTTCAGAGATCTGTTAATAATGTCTAGAAAAACCACTGTGGATAATATATTTTTTTGCTAAAGAAATCTTTTTAAAAATATATATGTATAAACATATACACACGATAAATTCCACTAGAGTTTCTCAAGGGAGGGTGAGCAAGCCTAGGAAGCTTTAAAAGAATTGACCATTACTGTACTTCTTTTGTTTTATGAGACACTTGAAGAAAGATTCAGGGGAAGATTGTCTTATGAGCTCCCAAGGGAAAAGAATATACAACTATACATCCTTTGGAACCAAAGGAAAAGAAAAGACATCTTTTTGTTAGCTTACCTTTAAAAAATTCACAAAATTATAGGTTATTTTACATTCTTTGTGCATAGACAGAGCAGCCTTTTGCTAAAATAATCCTTTGAAAGACAACTTAGTAGCCTATGTGGAAAAATACAACTATAGAGTAGAGTGAACAGATGAGAGGGGCATATTAAAATCTGTTCAGAAGATGTTTTTTATTGTAATTTTTACAATTTCCTA
>NW_007728524.1:34375-36928 GCF_000696425.1 Galeopterus variegatus | reverse complement strand
TTATTTTACATTCTTTGTGCATAGACAGAGCAGCCTTTTGCTAAAATAATCCTTTGAAAGACAACTTAGTAGCCTATGTGGAAAAATACAACTATAGAGTAGAGTGAACAGATGAGAGGGGCATATTAAAATCTGTTCAGAAGATGTTTTTTATTGTAATTTTTACAATTTCCTACAGGCCTATCCTGTAATTTTCAAGCCTGCTATTCATTTTTAGGGTTGACTATCTACAGCACTTCTAACTCTAGTAACAACACTGGTTTTTTAAGAACAACTTCCTATCCCTTACAGTATCTTAAAATTT
Organism: Galeopterus variegatus; assembly: GCF_000696425.1. NCBI lineage: Eukaryota > Metazoa > Chordata > Mammalia > Dermoptera > Cynocephalidae > Galeopterus > Galeopterus variegatus. The sequence goes on along the minus strand of NW_007728524.1, from coordinate 36,624 downwards.
ATCTACTTGGATATTGTTCATTTGGATCTATTTCACCTTATTGTTCTTTGGCCGGGAATAGTGGTAAATGTTACATCTGAGTACACAATTACCAACAAAAGCCTTTGATAAATCTGTATACAAACTGAAGTTATCCTAGAAACATAGGTTAAAAATTGTATGTCTCTGTAGAATGCAAATGAGTATATTCTAATATGTCCATGGCAAAGTATACTTTTATTTATAAGTGGTAATAACCTTTTTTTTATTATGGAATATTCCAAGGAAATTATGATACGTAAAATGACAAACACCTTAACGTTCATTGCTGTTTCCCTACCATTCCCCACACCCAAACACCACTGCCTCACATAACAGAAAGTATTCCCATCTGCACTTTTATTCAGAGAGATACTTAGCTACACCAAGATTTTATCCAAGGTCATCAAATTACAGCAAAAATGAAGAAGGATTTTCTAACTGATGATATTGATTTATTAGTTCTTTCTCCTTGCAGCTCGGATCAGAAACTGTTTTTTCACTTTTGAATTTATTAAACTAAAAGTAGTCTGGAATATCTGATTTTTTAAAAGCATATACAAGGGTACTTCAACAAGTTCATGGAAAGATTTGTATCATGTTTTCATTGTATTTTTTCATGAACTTTTTGAAGTGCTTTGTATACTTCTTGATCAGCCTGTTCTCTATCGTCCTTTCTCTGACATTGCCTATTTTTTCTTTTAGCTTTGGGGCCTTCCTATGCCCCACTGGATAAAATTTTGACAGACTGTCAATCAAGGTACCCCAATCTCCACTAGTCAAGAGGAGAGAAAGTGTCCTGCCAATCAGATGTTCTCTTCTTCAGTGTGAATCTTGAGTGGACTAAAACCTGGGCTGAAAGTGGCTGGAGCCATCTCATCTTGTGGACAGTATCCTGAAATGATGTTCATTAATCCAGTTCCTCTTATCCCCCAAACTTTCTGATTCCAATATTTTCTGACACCCGGCTCTTTTGTAGTCTGCAAACTGCATCATGTTCTTCTAATCTATTTTTCTTAGCTGGGATAGCAGAGTTAGTTTCTGTTGATTGCAACACAGGAATTGTACTTGACACAGTGTGGCAGACACCGGTGGCTCTCCACCACAGATTCAGACCTCCTTTTGCAGAGTAGAGTTGTTGGTGGAAAATGGCTTCTATGCCAGGGAATACAGTTCTCGGTCTCCATATATCTAGGCAGAGCCATGAAACTGATACTTTCTGATTGAATGAAGTGGATATTTATTGAGGACCTTTGGCCCTGGTAGTAGAAATATTTATTTTAAATTTGTCCAAAGGTGATTGAGAAACAGGTTTTCCTTTTCCTCCCTCTTTTTTCCTGTCTACTGGCTAGATGCTGATGGACAGAGTGATCTCTGAGGATTCTTGTTGACAATGGGAGGGCCTTTGATTCTTATTTGATTTTTAGAATAGGGCTTTCAGGTAATGCATGTATGGGGCAAAAGCCTACAGCTAGCTGGGCAACAGCCAATCTAATCAACTCTAATCACTGTTTAAGTATGGGATTGTATACTTTAATGATTTTAGAGCTAACAGGTGGTTGACATACCAATCCTGTTAAGAGATTTTAAAGAATTGCTGTAGGGAAAAATGTGAAAAAATGTTTGGTAAGGGCAAGCTGTTTGTTGGTGGAAACTTTAGAGACAATTACTAAATGATTTAGATGATGTTACTAGTTTCCGTTGCTTAAGCTATACTTAGCCATAGATGACTTTAGGCACATTGTCCATGTCTTTGTGTCCTTTTGAAATGATTGAATCAACTGATTTTTCTTATGAAACTTTCTTGTCTTTATAAGAAAAAACAGAAGCTAACTTTGAATCGGGGCTGTATCCAGTTTTCTCTTTCTAATAGAGGAGTTGCTGAGGTGCAGTCCCTTTGGGCTTCTCATTGCATTCATGTTGCTTTGAGTAATCTTTTTTCATCTCTGTTACACAGTGAGAAGTGTAACAAAAAGGCCTCCTCATATTGCATTGATGTGAATGAGAAGTAAATATTTATTGTGTTAAGCCAATGATTTTTGAATTCATTTTTTTTTTCCCTTTTTGTCTTTTTTCGTGACCGGCAATGGATCGCAACCCTCAGTGTCGCACCCGTACTGGACCGGGACCGGCAACAGGATCGCAACCCTCGGCACTGCGCCCGCACCTCGCTCAGCCAGTGAGCGGGAACCGGTCTGTATGTGGGATCCGAACCCTCGGCGGGAGCGCCA
>NW_007728524.1:23356-34010 GCF_000696425.1 Galeopterus variegatus | reverse complement strand
CGGCGGGAGCGCCACCGCGCTCCCAAGCGGTGCACTGTAGCAGTGCGCCACCGGGCCGGCCCCTTGAATTCATTTTTTTAAAGCAATTACTACACTAACACCTTCAGGTAACACAATTGAAAATTTTCAACATTAAGAATTTTTTATTTAAAACATATATTTACTTATTTATTGTTCTTAAAGAACCTCAGTAATACTTGACACACTGGTATCAGCTGCAAATCAGCACCTTTAAGGCTAATACTTCAACTAGCAATTTATGAAACCATTCAATCTATGGAACAAAATAAAATCATTTTTGCTACTTGGGAGTAGAGCTAATTTGCTCATGCACTCAGTTCAGAAAGCCAAAGTTGTCTCCTAAAAGTGAAGCAAAGTTGCTGAAAAATATGCTCAAATTTAAACTTTAAGAATTAGATGAAAAAATACTGATAATAACTAGAGCCAAAGGCCTTCAATAAGTGTTTTCTGTGTAGCTATTAATCAACAAATATTTATTGGTATGCTAGCATCTGTATGAGGGGAATATAAATTACTCAGCAAAGTACTGCAAAAGAACAAAGTAAGTTCTGTAAATTAGAGAAAAGAACACTGAAAAAGGAGAGCTTTGACCTTCTAAGCACCCGTAAACAATCTATTTCAATGAAAAGGAGTCAAAAGTTGGTCTTCCAAGTTTTTACCATCATTTTTAAGGTCCAACATTACGAAGAGTGGCCAGACCTGTAGATTAGAATTTTCTTACCTTATCCATCATCTGAAAGTTGTGATGATCTTGGGAAAAGTCTCATTGACTAGTTTTGTGGGCTAAGGAGCCACAAAATATTGGGATCCTGTGAGGTGTTCTTGGATATAAAAGCAGAATAACAATTTTGTTACCTTAGACATCTTTCAGAAAATCTCACTCCCATTCCTATTTCTTCATCCCATTGCCATGAGGGAGACTGCCCAAGATCTTTGATGATGATATTGGGAATGGAATTACAAAGTTCTAGGTGGTGGGAATTTAAATTTCTAACACCCTAAAGAAATGGCTATAATTATATCACAGGTCACTTCCCAGTAAACTGGCTCTTAGAGTTGTCACAGATATTTCAAGTGCACAGGCAGTAAGACCGAAGAGGATACAGCAAATGCCATGTAATCAAATTTGCTGTTTTAAACCACAGGATATAATCATGAGCTTATAGCATGCCACTTCTTTTTCACACATCCAATTGACCTGAAATTGATCAATACTGGTGATATCCTGAAGACAGTCAGTCTGAATAGCATAAATAAAAGGCTTATTTGATGATAACATTGTTTCCTAAATCATAGGTTTTTATTATCTTCTCTGAATGAAAGCAATATTCCTTTTTATGTATGCATAACAGGAAGCAATGCAAAGGCAACAGAAACCTGTTAAGCTGTTGAACTTCAAGGGATGCTTTCAGAAATAGAAAGATATGATGACCTTCAAAGGGTTTTAGTATCTATCTGATTGTCTGTAGGAGCAAGCTAATCAGTAAATGAGGCTCTTGCATTTAAGCCAGACACTAGATAGAACTGTAGCACTGAAATTAAATAGATGTATATAAAGTCTCCCCCCACAGAAGGCATTTTTTAATGACAAAAATGTCATTTGAATTGAGATTTTTGCTAATTGAATCTCTCTGAAACAACGTAATGCATGTGGAGTCAACTGGTTTAAAACATGTTATTTACATGGCTTCAACCGAATTCTAGCAATCGGTAACATTTTTAAATCAAAGAAAGACATCTTTGATGAACTCACAAAGGAGACAGGTCATTGGCCAGCTAAGTCCTGTGGAGCGGACAGGCCTCCAATGGTTCACTCATATATTTTTCACTGTATTGTTGGCAGAAGTCATGCCTTTTTTTTTCTCTTTTTATCCCCAGGATAATTAACTTGTTCATCATCAAGTTGGCTGGTTTAATAATGATACAATCCAAGCTCTAACCCCTTCAAAGATTTTTCTTTAGACAAATGGTACCAAATGTAACTTCGCAGGTTCAAACAAAATTAGCAAGTCAGTGTAATGAGGCTCCCAATCATCTTAGAGAACTTTTTAATGTCGCATATATGTCTTTGAGAAGAGAATATTTAATACCATACTATCTGCTTGACAAAAGCAGTTTCTATTCAATAGCTGTCCATCTTCCTACACGCAGCGGAAGGCAGTATTTCTCACCAAAAACATGAAGGGAATATCAGTGGGGCTAATCTCTTCGAAGTGCTTAGCACTTAAAGCAATCGCCTGCAGTTGTAAAGAGTCTCCACCCTCATTATCTCAGCAAAAGAAAAATGACCAAACTGCAAAATACTGGCTGGCTTTGGGGACAAAAATCCTCAAAAGGAAGTTAAATAAACATTCACTAACTCAATTCTAAGATCAACACTTTGACTTTTAATTTACTTCCTTAGAATAAAAGATTCAAACTATAAACATATTCTTTCTTTTTTTTTTTTTTTTCCTTTTTGTCTTTTTTCGTGTCCGGCAACGGATCGCAACCCTCGGCGTCGCGCCCGTACCGGACCGGGACCGGCAACGGGATCACAACCCTCGGTGTTGCGGCCGCACCTTGCTCAGCCAGTGAGCGGGAACCGGTCTGTATGTGGGATCCGAACCCTTGGCAGCAGTGCGCCACCAGGCCAGCCCAACATATTCTTTCTTAATACAAAATGAGGAGTTAAAGTAGTACAAAAATTAAACTATATTTGTTAGCGTCATATAAATACATTAATTTACATCTCAGACACTGTTATAGTTCAAGAAATAATGACTTTTACAATTTAATTTTAAATACCCAAAGATTATCTAATTGTGAGTTACATAACAAGTTCTTTTCTGGGCTTCTTATTTCCTATGAGAATTTACACAATGTTCTGACCTATAAAAGAAAGATTGTTGTTTCCAGAAACCACTAATAGAAGAAATTGGGTATAAAAATCACAATGATCTATTTTTAAAAATGGCAAAATGTTTACTTCAATGTTCAATTGTAGTATCCTATAGATAAAATGCTGCTGGTGAAGTAGATGAATTTGAGGTAACAATACTTGCTCAGGCTACCTCGTCCCAATTTCTCAAAATTTGGATTTTCCGACCAGAAAGTATTCCCTGTCCTTTAGAGGTCTGCTGGTACTGAGCATCTGGAACCTGCTGGGGGTTGTTCCCCTGGCTCTCAGGCAATTCGCTTAATTCCCTTATTCATTCTACTCTAATGACTTGGACTTCCTTAACCTGACTGGCTGACTTTCTCCAACTCAGGTTCTGTCTCCTTGGAGCACTCTGCCTGGAATGTTCTTTGCCAAGACCTGTGCATGCCCCCCTTCCTCATTTCATGCATGTTGCTCTTTCTGAGGGACCTTTCCTGAACATCTCACCTGAAATATCAACACCCCACCCTTCACTCTATACACTTAAAATGGCTTTATTTTATTATGCTTTATAGCATTTATGAATGTGTATGTATGTGCATGTGTGCATGTCTGTATGTGAGAGAGAAAGAGAGAGACAGAGACAGGGAGAAAGACAGAGAGGGTTAATTTTCTGTTTCTCCTGGTAGAAGGCAAACAACGAAGACAGAGATTTATGCCTTGCTCACCATGTTTATATGAATTATCTCATGATCTCCCAAACACCATAACAAGCACTATTTTGTTGTCCTCATTTTACAGAGGAGAAAACTTAGGCATAGATTAAGGAACATGCCCATTGTTAGAGAACTAAGAAGTGGTAGAACCTGGATTCAGAACCAGTCAGTGTCACTCTACAGACCATTGTTCCTAACTGCTCTACTGCCTCTGAATATAATTAAAATAAAAAATTATGCATATAATTAAAATTAAAATACTGCATTATCAAATATATAATTATAAAGTAATTTTCCATAGAGTTTTATAAGAAATATACACATTATTAATTCTGATTAATTTGTGGTTTTATATGATTTATTTTTCTTTTATATATTTTCCATATTGTTTTTTCAAAAGTACACACAGCAATCATAAACCATTTAGAATAACAACAACAACAAAAATTTTACAAAAATATGCCTCCTGTGGGCATATAAAAGGAATTTGAATGTTATGGTGGTTTCAGAGTATCAGTAAAATACTCTTTCCTTTCCCTTTCCATTTTGGAACCACCTGAGGAATAGATGCAGGAATTATAGTGATAGAGATCAAAATATTGGTTAAAATGTGATATGGCTGAATTAAACGTAATATGAATTTACAGCCTCATGAGCATCCTAACACTTCCCACAATGAATTAACTCTGCCCACCCAATTACAAGCAGAGTTGCAATAACTCAGGACTCTGCTGTTGGGACAGTCTGCTGGCAGCAATAGATGTAAAAACCTGTGTGACCAGAGGACAGGCTTTCCCAAGGAAAGGGCCACCAGTAGGAGCTGCTCAGTGGGACCTGCTTGGTTTCTTCTCAGCTGTTCAGTTAGCAAGATGCCCCTTTCACAGAGAAAGGGAGTGTAGTGGACTGAATTATGCCCCCCCAAACTCACTGATGCCTGAATTGTGTCCCCCAAGTTTCACACATTAGAAGTTTAATCCCCACTGTAATGGTTGAGGGTAGGAAATCTTATTAACAGTAATTGAAAGGTGGTGCCTTAAAGAGGTGATGAGGTTGTAGGACCATGCTGTAGAAAATAGGGGTCATGGGCATGGCTTGGAGGGCTTTAAAAGGAGAGTGAATGAGGAAGTTGGCTTCTTGCTCTCTCTGTTCTCTCTGCTCCTCCATTTTGCAATGTTATACCCTGCATCACTGTTGCCACTACTAAGACCCTCACCAGATGTGTCCCCTGAACTGTGGACTTCCCAGCCTCTGAAACTGTAAACAATAAATTTCATTTTATTTATAAAATACCCAATTCTGTATATTTTGTTATAAGTAACAGAAAAGGACCAATACAGGAAGGAAGGAGGGACAGAGATGGAGTTGAAAGGGGCTAGCAATATTCTACTTAAACTTTCTAACCTCTAGATAGTTGAGTGGAAAGTGTCTTAGCTCCAGATATACGTGAAGACTGCATGGAGTAAGCATTAACCTCGAATAGGTATAAATGCCAACTTCCACTTGGCTTCAGATGAATCATCTTTATCTGCCTTTCTCCTCTTTTCTTTCCAGCTTGTTTTGGGAGGAGATGGGTGAGATTTAGTATTGAAGGTAGATCATTACACTGTCTAGCCACGTACGACAAGAAGTTAAAAAGATGCCAGCTCTTCATGATTTCAAACCAGCATTTATTTTCATATTTTTTTTTCTCTCTTCCATGTATAGGAACATTTTAACTCCATTTTCTTAATATTGAAACATTATCATATTTTCACTTTGGAAAATTTAGAGCATAAGAGAAAACATCTCACAGAGAATGTTCGGGGGACATCATGCCAGGCTGCTTCTGTGCACCTGTGTTAGGGTCCTGGCAGGAAACAAGAAAACATGCCCAGACAGAAGTTTTAAAGAGACATTAAGGAAGGAACTAAACACTTATTACAAGGAGGCAACCACAGAGGGATACATTAAGGAAATAAATACATAAATTAGGAGCAGTGGGAAGTTGTTACCGACACTAGGCTTGAAGGGAAACGGAGGAAACAACCCGACTGGAGCCTGGATGAGAACCAGAGTCCTGGAAGCGGGCTGCAGTGCACCCACGCAGGGAGGGAGCAGAGGAGGAAATGCTCCAGCCTCCCTCTCCTCCTGCTCTCTGCTTTCCCACCGGTCAACTCCTAGCAGAAGTCAATGGGCAAGTCAGTCTCCCCAGGGAGAGAGGAAGGCAGAGAACATAGGACGGAGGAGAGAAGGTATAGGGCCAATGGGGAACAAACATCACAGCAAACATCTGCCTGCCTGCCTGTCTGTCCTTCTGTCTGCCTGACTGCCTATCTGTCTATCTAGAAACTTATTGTAAAATTATGTGCTATATTCTAGTTTACCACTACTTTTATTTTCTCTGTATATCATGAAAATCTAATTTTGTATTTCATTATATACACATTTATGACATTTTGATGGTCACATGGTATTCCATTATATGGATCTGAGATACTATATTTGAACAAGCCTTATACTTAAACATTTAATTTATTTTCAGATTATCTTCAGCTATTATCTTTTCATGATTGGCATTCAAAGATGCCCTTTTTAGTTATTTTAAACTATTATTTTATAATTAATATGAATAATGCTCTCTTTATTTTATCATTAAACACTTAACTGAGGATCTCTTACAAGTTCATGAGAAAGCTAATTGGCTTTGAATTGTAGCAAATATTGCTTTGTTAACACAAGTTCTGCCTTCATTACTGAAAATAGTAGATTAATATTTTAATCTGATTGACTGACATAAGATGGTGTTATTAGGTACTACAACATGATATTCATCACATTATGATTGATTGGCTGCTCAAAGCCCCAATGCCAAGTTAGGGCTTTCTTACAAGTAGCAGCATTCAATTGAAATTACAATTTTGGGGGGCAGGAGAAGATACAGAAGAATTACAGGATAGATTGGGTCTAAGCAGAGGAGGAATAGAAGTAACAAATCTAGAAATATGACCTAGACAAGTGTCTCAAAACAAACCGGATACTAATTTTCCAAAAAAAAAAAAAAAGAAAGAAAAAGGCAGTGGCACAAAACATTTTAAAAGAGAAGTCATTTTTAATAATGATAAAACCACAGGACTAAGCATTAGAAAATAAGTTGGTGGAATGAATGTTATTAAAATCTATAAAAAAAAGTATACAGATACGGTGTATTTTTACTAAGAGGTCTCCCATGCTGAGATGAGGTTTCTAAGCATTATTTCCCATTGTTTCACAGTTCCAGAATGCATAAACAAAATAATCCAAAATTCTCACTGAAACAGCATTTTTTTCCCTTAAATGGGAAACACTTTCTTCATGTAAGCTTATGCAAATGCAAGTATCTTCAAGGAGATTCTTAAACTAATTTAGTCACAAAATATCTCTGTCAGGCTGATAATAGTAAAAGTTAAGAACCTCTAAATGTTATCAGTATCAAAATGTCTAAGTTTAAGTTTCCATAGGGACAATGAGGGAGAAATTGTCTATAGATGTGAGACTGGAGAGCAGCAAATCCATGAACTATTTCCTCCTCAACAGAACATCCAGCAACACTCATATACAGGAATATCATGTCAGGTTTTGGAAGATTAAGAAAGTGTTGCAAAGATAACTGTGGTTTATGAAATTGTCCATTACCATGATGTTATCAATCATTGTCTATTAATAGTGTTGGGAGAATTTAGATTTTTATAACATTTACTATAGTTGAGTCTGTGGGATATATCCCACTATGTCTTTAGAAATAAATAAGGATAATCTGCTGTGGTTTAATCATCCATGATTAATAGCAAACCAATTTATTGGTTGTCCTTTGACTTGATCAAATATATTGTTTCTCTTTTAAGTTACATATGTTATTCTTTTTGACAAGATTTTAATTTACCTATACCCTATTGAATGTACATACATTTTTAAAATTAAAATAATTTATTATAATAATGTTTTTTAAGAATAAAGACTGGAGTTGGTACCATAGCCTCCAACACAGTCCATGATCTGGCCCTTGGCCAACACTTTGACTAATCCCTTAAAATTTTCCTCATCTCACACACAAAAAGCATAATTCAGACTTACAGATTTTGCACTGCTGTTTTCTCTGCCTAGAATTCTCTTCCCCTTGATAAACACTTGATCCATTCCCTGAATTCATTCATGTCTCTGCTTACACACATTACTTCAGAGAAGTCTGAACATTTTCTCTAAAGTAATACTCCAGTTCATCACTCTCTGTTCTTTTAACTTGTCTTAATTTTTTTTATAGGACTTATCACCACTTGGCATATGTGTTGGTACTGATTTCATTAGTTATTTATCTAATAAATACCTCCTGTTCTCTGAGCCTTCTCCCCTAAGTAGAAAGTAAGTTTCATGAAAGCACATACATATACATATATATGTATTTTCTACATATATGTATTTTTTTTCACTGCCCTTCTGTTCTATCCTCAGTGTCTAGAAAAGGGTGCAATAAATATTTCTTGAAAGATCATCAAAGGAAAGACAAGAACCAGATGATCACACTTGAACATTATAATGGTTGGTTTTATCATGTTAATTTGGCTAGGCCTTGGGACCCAGTATTTGGTCAAACACCAGTCTAGATAATGCTATGAAGGTATTTTTTAGATGTGATCAGTATTTAAATCAGTAGACTTTTAGTAAAGCAGATTATGCTCCATAATGTGAGTGAGCTTTATCCAATCAGTTGAAATCCCTAGTGAAGAAAGACTAGGGCCCCCTGAGAAAGAAGAAATTCTACCTCCATATTGACTTCAAACTCAAACTACATTATCAACTTTCCCTGTGTCTATAACCTGTTGTCCTTCCTTACAAAATTCAGAATTGCCAGCCCCCACAATCACATCATACAATCCTTTAACTTATACCTCTCTAATATATAATGTATACAATATATACAAATATAAATATATTATATCTGTAAAACATACACACTCACCCATTGGCGGAGGTGTATATATGTGTATATATATGTATACATATATATACACACATGTATATACACCCTATATATACACACACACACTTTATATACATATTAAATACATATTACCTACACACAAATACCCTATTGGTTCTGTTTCTTTGTAGAATACTACAAATACAAACATACTGATGTAGAAAACAATGCTATTTTTATAAGTAGATTCAATTTACCATTCCAAAAGTAGGACTATCAGAGTGAGGGAAAAAGAAACAGAAAATAAATAATAACAAATTTTCACAGAGAGATATGAAAAGTAAATATATGGACAAATTACTCAGAAAATATGACACAAAATAAAATAGCATACCAACTTAAATTGTGAGACCAAGTAGAACTTAGGGCAAAATCATCATAAAGGAGATGTTATAGTTGATAAAATGGAGAAAATACCAAGAAGATATAATGATTATGAGTATATACGTATCAAAAACATAGGCTCAAAATACATACAGCAAAAACTGACAGAATTATAAGGATAAATTAGTTAACACTTCTGGTTAAGGATTTTAATATAAATATATCAGAAACTGAGATCTTAAGCAGTCAAAAATAAGAAATTCTATAAATTATTTGATAACCAGTTAATAAGCTAAAGTAAAAGTTCTATAAATTTTTTGAATCAACAAGAGATGCACGGATATGTATTTGTTTTGAAAAACAAGAAACAGTGAACAAATTGTATATACTATAGATCACAGAAGATCAACTTAAGGCGGATCATGTTCTCTGACATAATTCAATACAATTTGAAATTTTAAAAAGATAACTCTAACAATCCCAGGAAATAGGAAACCCGATAGATACTTTTGAAAAAGAAGAGCAAAGAGAGTGCTCTACGTTCAGATATTAAGTAATACTAGAACACCACAGTAAAGAAAAAAACAAACAAAAAAAACAACAAAAAAACCAGTATTGCACCAGATTAGAAAGACAGTGTTACCATTGTATTAGAAAAGAGTTTAGAAAAATACATCTGCCTGTCACCTGTCCACTTATATGAAGATATGTGATAGAAGTGGCATTGCAGATCAATGATATAAGGTTTACTTGTATAGTTGGTTGTATTAAGAAAACTGTTTCACAAGTTAGAAAAATAAAATTAGGTCTCCCACTATGGTCATTGAATTATTCTTCTCTGTAATTAGGTGAAAATTCCTCACCCATTATCATGAGACTTGTCCTTGATATCTGTAGTAACAGAATATATGTCCCCATTGCAGTGGTTTTGGACATGGTTTATAATTTGCTCTGAGCTTGCTATATGGTCAATGGAAGGTTAAGGAGACTTAATATTTGTGACATCTAAAAAACAATTTAAATGTAATTGTAGAGTTTGTTTTTTTTTGTCTCCTACTCTGCCCATTTTATGAGGACAACATGTTCCACATAGAGAGGCCCTGGGATCTAGAATGAGAAGATAGATGGAGCTTAGCTGATCCCAGGAAAGCACATCTGGCCTGAGCTGTCCTGAAGGTCTCCCGTAAGTGTACAAGAAAAAGATGCTCTTATAAGTCAGTAAGATCCAGGGTTTATTTGTGATTGCAGGAAACACTGACAGATAACACCCCCATTGCACCTTGAATCAAAGACATAAAATGTAAAAGGTACCAATATAAAGCTAAAAGAAGAAGATGTAGGAGACGATTTTTGTAACCTAACAGTGGAGATGATATTCTTAAGCAATCCTCCCCGCCCCCCCCTTCCAAAAGAATACTGTTTTCATCCGTTTTGTGTTGCTATAACATAAATACCTGAGACTGGGTAATTTATAAAGAAAAGAGGTTTATTTGGCTTACGATTCTGGGACAGCTGCATCTGGCACGGGCCTCAGGCTGCTTCTACTCATGGTGGAAAGTGGCAGGGAGCCAGCGGGTACAAGCAGATCACATGGTGAGAGAAAGCAAGGGAGTGAGAGAAGGTGCCAGGGTCTTTTTAAGCAACAAGCTCTTGTGGGAACTAATAGAGTGAGAACTCATTCATTAATCCCCCCTCCCCTAGGGAGAGCATTAATCCATTCATGAGGGATCCGCCCCCATG
>NW_007728524.1:20318-22415 GCF_000696425.1 Galeopterus variegatus | reverse complement strand
ACTACCTGTATTAGTCTGCTCAAGCTGCGATATCAAAATACTATAGACTGGGTTGCTTAAAAAACAGAAATTTATTTTATTTTATTTATTTGTGGAAGCTGAAAGTCTGACATTAGAGTGCCAGAGCGGTCAGGTTTTGGGTGAGGGCTCTCTTCCTGACTTGCAGATGGCCACCTTCTGGCTATGTCCTCTCATGGCCTTTCCTTGGTGTGTACGGAGAGAGCTCTTATAAAACCACCAGTCCAATCGGATTAGGACCCCATGCTATTACCTCATTTAACCTTGATTACCTCCTTAAAACTCTAGCTCCAATTTTAGTCACATTGGGAGTTAGGGCTTCAACATATACATTTTGGCACTACCAAATATTGAGAATAAGATTTCTTGAAGGAGTGTAAACTAGAATAGTGATCCTGAAGAGCAATATGGTAATACTTAGTGAAATTAAATAACGTACATCCTATAGCATAGCAATTTCTCCTATGAGTATATACCACAGAGACACTATCACAGAAGCCCATTACAGTGATATGTACAAGGATATTTAACATAGAATATCTTGAAGTAGCAGGAGCTTATAAAAAACTTAGGTATCCATCATTAGAGCAATTCATAAATAAAATGGTAGGATGAATAAGATTGAATACTATCTAGTGTACAGAATTGATAAAATTGATAGGCATATCCTAATATGCTTAAAACTTAAGAATATAGTATAGAATTAAAAAAGCAAGAAATTGAATGGAATCTATAGCAAAGTACAGTTTTTAGAAATCTTACACAAAATTATCATATATATGGTGTGTGTGTATATATATATANTATATATATATAGGTGAGGGATATTCAAAAAGTTCATGGAAGGATTCATATTATCTTGTAATTCCATTCTTCTACGAACTTTCCGAGGTGTCCTAAAGTATACTTGCAAAAACTTCCACAGGGTATGGGAGGGAATGAGAGTAGAAATTGGACATGAAAGGAGAAAAACAATAAAATCTGATGTACGATTAACTCGGTGCCTTGTACCTGAGGAAGAAGAAGCCAAAGGAAAAAAAGATGAATGAAGAGAAAGGAGCCAACAGGGAAGAGGAGGAAAATAAATAGAAGGAGAAGAAGCAGAAGTGGCAGAAGCATCTACTGTTAAAGCTAAATTTGCATATGGATAAATAGCTCCTAATACAGTATGGATACTGAACAAAATCAACTTTACAAAAGGCTTAGTGAAAGGATAACAGAAGAAAGCAGGAGTAATCGAGACTTAAACTGATTACTGAGTCCATTAATTAAGCTGAGTCCATCAGAACAGAAATAGGTGATTATATAATTAACATTACAGAAGTACCCATCTTTTTTTCTGCACCTCCATATATAGCTACAGAATGCTCTTCTTTACAAATAATGTTTGGATAGAACATATAGCATATTACATGTAGAACAGTTTAAGTTATAGTTTGCAATACTCCCAATTATTACCTTCAAATTCATGTCTATTGTTCCAATTTACTTTGTAAATAGAATCTTATCTATCTCATCACTGAATTCCAGAATTTAGAGCAGTTCTTGACATATAGTAGGCTTACACTAAGTATTTGTTAACCGAATTAACACAATTCAGATCAATAAAAATACAAGAGAAGGAATGATAAAATTCTTTGGGTAGAAGGTATGGCCTGAAATGCATATCTATTATCCCAAGATGTTTATCAAACTCATTCTTTCAAAACACTTACAGAATGTTGATTTTCATAATAACAATACACTAGTTCTTTTCAATTTTTTTTCTTTCAATCGTTGAGTGCGTAGTAGGGGATGCAACGTGAAGATGATTTAAAGCATTTTTATTTACTCTCCTCTTATACTACAAGTGAGAAAAGATACTTCTGAGCTTAATCAGATTTGAGTAAATCATATTTGAATATTGTTTGAAATTCAATTTTAGATAAATATAACTGCAAGTTATCACAAGTGCAACCTATGTAGGCTCTGTCTCCAAATTTGTTCTGAGTTGATTTGCACATCTGTTAAACTGCAACTTCCCTTAAAGGATTATCCTATTAAAAAGTATCAGCTTGGCAGATTAAAGATGATTATCTA
>NW_007728524.1:19034-20232 GCF_000696425.1 Galeopterus variegatus | reverse complement strand
AACCTATGTAGGCTCAGTCTCCAAATTTGTTCTGAGTTGATTTGCACATCTGTTAAACTGCAATTTCCCTTAAAGGATTATCCTATTAAAAAGTATCAGCTTGGCAGATTAAAGATGATTATCTATTCAATTTTGTGTACTCAGTCTATTAAAATGAAGACAAATTCTTGGGCTACTTGACCTTGGGGCATGCAGTACGTTTACACTGCAAATTTTAACATTAATTTTTAATCTAATAACTACTATATGCTATTAGATTAAAATAACACATTCCTCTTAGATATCAGAACTTTGCACTCCTTAGAAAAATTTAAAGGTCTAATTGTGCCTTATTCATTTCAAAATGACCTATGCTAGAATATACATGTAATTTTTACTACATCTGGAAACATACCAGCATAACTAATTATATGCACTGGGATATTTTATTGCCTAGATGATATTAAGATATAGCTAGCTATACAACTAATTTCTTATACTTGCCACCCAGATAAAAATGATTTTATAATTTTTAAACGTGTTGAAAAATAATTTGACATTATCACATTAATTGTTTATATGCACATAACTACTGTAAATGCCTTTGAAAATGTTTCTTACATAAATACCACAAAATAAATCTTCATTAACTCTGATAACACTAATTTAGAATTCATCATTATTTGAATATGCACTAGATTTAAATTGTTTGTATATAATTATGCACGTAAGCTTTGTAAAGAACTTCCAAGGAGATATTTTATTTACCTAAGAAAACATATCCAATCACCTTGTCATTATCTTTACCTATGTTGCAATTATACTACTATGTAGTGCAACTACATCAGAAAGCTAAGCGACAATTATAACTACACTTGTTTTACAAATACTACACAAAATTGAGGACTTAAAACAAGTGTGACTTCTCAGTATCATCCAGGCAACTGCAGGTGCAATAGCTCATTGTGCCTTCATAATACTGTAAAGTCAGTAAGTTATTTACTGCTCTGATTTAACCAGAATGCACCAGATTCTTATTATCTCACATAGTCCTATAAGAAAACTTTGATCTTATCATTAATTTAATTTATTCAAATGTGATAAATTATCTGAAACTTAGGCTGTAAACCTAACTGATAAAGTCACCTAATTCAAACCTCTCATTTTACGGATGATAAACCTGAGGTCAAGACAGGTCAAGTGTCCTGCTCAATTTCTT
>NW_007728524.1:16944-18069 GCF_000696425.1 Galeopterus variegatus | reverse complement strand
ATGATTTCTAGATGTTTCTACAAATTCAATCCAGAGTCAGATAAAAGATTTTGGGGTATTAGGGAACTTAAGACATTATTCCTAAAGCTGTGAAGACAATTCCAAAAGGGAGCTTTCATAGTTTGGACAATGAGTTTATTATTAGCTTTCAAAGATGATATCTGAGAGGAACAAGACTTGGTTACATGTATAAATTCTATTATATTTTGTAGAAGCCAGTAACTTTCATTTATATTAATCTATCACAAATTATGCAATTCAAGTGCATTTAATTTTCAGAGTTTGTGACTCTATTAAGATAATAGTCTAATGCTTAATAACTGATATGGCATAGTCACCAACCAATCAGAATGGACATTAGAACAATCAGAACAGATTTATGGCCACACCATTTTGTACAATTATGAGTATTAACTCTGAATTAATATATCTTTGGTTGATACATCTTTAATGAAAAATTTCAATGTATCCCCACTGTTATTAGCATGTTATTTTCCGTACTTGCTGGCAGGTAAATTAAATTGCTTTTATCCCGGAAGATAATGAGACAAAATAAAAAGAAATAGTTAATTTTACAGATAAAAGCATAAAACCAGTCACCATGAATCTCCAATTTTTTTCTTTACAATTCCTAATTTAAATTAATTAAATGAAATGTAATCAGGCTTTTATGGAACTGTTAGAGCATGTATGTTTATTAATATACATATGTAATCAAAGCTTTCAAATCTCCTTAAAATGGGAGAAATAAAACCCAACTTACAGTGCTGTGATGATTGAGAGAGAAAGCCTAGTGCCTAGCACATAGTGTACCTCATTCCAGGTATTAGCTATAGACTTGTGTATCAAAAGGGTTATGTAATTTGATTTCCTTCAGTTCCTCCATTCATTTTTCTAATATCAGAGGAGCCCATATTCTACTTAAGAATGAAATGAATTTGCATACACAATAAAGCCACTCAAACAGGGAATGAAGTAATGGGATTACAAGATAATTTAGCTGGGTCACCTGTTCACCTTTTCTCTCACATTTTATTCTCTCTTCTTGTGGCTCTCTGTCTGAAGAAGATGATGTGGTAGAATTGGCTTGCTCTTAGAGGGGCAACTTAGTTTGACTCTGCCTTA
>NW_007728524.1:11829-15640 GCF_000696425.1 Galeopterus variegatus | reverse complement strand
GCGGGAGCGCCGCCGCACTTCCCAAGCGGCGCACCACAGCAGTGCGCCACCGGGCCGGCCCATTAATGGGACTATTTCAATATTCACAGCACATGAATCATTTCTTCTAACAGATGCCATATAACATTATAAAGCCAAATGCTATTATTATAATAAGAGTAGGAATAATATAAAGTTTAAGATTTTAGTCTCTGGATTTAGACTGTCTGGCTTTGAATTTCAATTCTGTGTTTGATCACCTAGGTGATACTGGGCTTGTTAATGTTTTTGTGTCTCAGTTTTCTCAGCTGTTAAAAGGGTACAAGAGTAACAATCTCCTAAGTTGTAGTGAGGATTGAATAGGTTAATACATGAGCCAACTCATATGGTTCCAAAGACATTAGAGAAGGGACTAGAACCAGACCCGTGGACTAGTGTTGCTTCAATATGGAGGCAATGTCCCTATGAGCACTCTACCTCAGCAAATTTTTCTGTAAAAGCCAGATAGCAAATATTTTAGGCTTTGCAGGCAATATGGGCTCTGTTGCAAATACTCAGTTCTGCTGTTGTAGTGGGAAAGGAACCTTAGTGGATATGTAAATGAACAGATGAGGCTGTGTTCCAATAAAACTTCATATATGGAAAAAGGCCAAATTGGCCCATGAGCAGTAATTTGCCAACCCCTGCTTTACCTACTGTACTTTAGAATTGCAGTTTTCCCACTCTGGTTGGTGGGAACACAAACTATTCCTGAGCCTATGTGAGCTCCTGGCTTTTATTTTTTCTCACCTTTCAGACAGATTTCTCCCTGGCTTCAGGATATCATGTACCTATCCTTACTCAGCTAAAGACTAAAGGGGACACTGCAGATCTCCAGGGTCCTCTGTGGGCTGTACTCACCTCTCCTGAACTTTGCCCTGCAAGCTTGAGCTGTTTTGGCCTCCCAGGACTGCCCACTCTGGCTTCTCAACTCTGAGGGACTGAAAAATTCCCCATTGGATTTTGTTCATCCCTGAGTTGAGACCCACAAACTTTTTCCAGGCAGTATTCTGGGGCAGTCTTGGGGTCACCTTGTTAACTTTCCCTCTCTCAGGTATTGCTGTTCTTTATTGCCCAGTGGTCAATGTCTGAATACCGTTGCTTCATATAGTTTGTGTGTNTCTCAACTCTGAGGGACTGAAAAATTCCCCATTGGATTTTGTTCATCCCTGAGTTGAGACCTACAAACTTTTTCCAGGCAGTATTCTGGGGCAGTCTTGGGGTCACCTTGTTAACTTTCCCTCTCTCAGGTATCGCTGTTCTTTATTGCCCAGTGGTCAATGTCTGAATACCGTTGCTTCATATAGTTTGTGTGTTTTTTGCTTTTTGGGTTTTTTTCAGTTGTTTCAGGTGGAGGTTAAACCCAGTTGGTCACTGTTACTCCATCTTGGCTGGAAGTGGAAATCCTATATATTTTTAATAATTCATATGCAAGAAAACTAAGACTCAAAAATGCTTAGAAATTTCACCAAGATCATTTAGCCAGTAAGTAGTGGAGAGAAAATTCAAAACTAGGGCTTTTAACTTCTAAATGAGTGCTTTCTTTGTTACACTACACTGCTTCTATGGGAGGGAATTAACCACACTCTGCCTTTTAAATACAAAACAATGCAGCGTAGTCTTTACTAACAGGAACTGTCAAATCAAATTTGAACCAAAGATTTGGGGGTTATCTTCTTATGTTCTGAAAAACTTGGGCGAGGTTGCCAGCCAGTACTTTTAATATTTTTCGATGTCGTCATTTTTTTCCTGCCATTTTAGCCTTTCTAGTGTGGTTCTGCCTGTAGAGAATATTTAGNCACTACACTGCTTCTATGGGAGGGAATTAACCACACTCTGCCTTTTAAATACAAAACAATGCAGCGTAGTCTTTACTAACAGGAACTGTCAAATCAAATTTGAACCAAAGATTTGGGGGTTATCTTCTTATGTTCTGAAAAACTTGGGCGAGGTTGCCAGCCAGTACTTTTAATATTTTTCGATGTCGTCATTTTTTTCCTGCCATTTTAGCCTTTCTAGTGTGGTTCTGCCTGTAGAGAATATTTAGGATTTTCTCCAAATGGTGGGAATCTTTGCCCATTTTAATGATCTGATACTGATAAGCTTTCTACTGGAAAGTCCCCATCTGGCTCAAACTTCAGCTTGTGCATTTACTACAGATGTGACTTTTTTGCAAATGTACTAAAATTATCTTTTACAAAGGAGAGAAAAATATTGCTAAACTACATAAACATGGTGAAATAAGAGATGTGGAAAAGTGTATGTATGAATTTTTGCAATTCATTTTTATTACTTTCACTATGCAATTCCATTTAACATTTTCTGAAATAGCAATAAATTTTTGAACGGTAAAACATATGGCATTTTGAGTATGCCAAGTGAGAGATATTATTTAGATAGTGAATATTTGCAAAAATTTGTAGCATTACATTACCAAGAGGCTCCCTGTTTAATGAGAAAGGAACACTTATCTCTCTACAAATACATGGGTTGTAAATATATACTAATATATGTATATATCTATAAACACAGATAATCTGTGTATGTCACAGTAGTGTATTTGCAAATAAAACATTATGTAAATAATGCTATGCCACATTCAACTCCTCTTTTAAATNGTATTTGCAAATAAAACATTATGTAAATAATGCTATGCCACATTCAACTCCTCTTTTAAATGTGAGAGGCTGATTTCATACAGCAACAGAAAAGCTAAACTCTAGATGGTGATTCATACATCTTTAAATCTGTTAATTTTAAGTATATATGCATATACAACATTACATATAACTTTACTGCTTAGTTAACCATTTAAATTGTTTTTAATACTACATGAAAATGAGGTTTTGACCTTTGTTTCATTTAATATGTATTCATTGGTATTTATGCTTTCACTAAAAGCCTCCTACTGTGGCACACGTCCTTGGCCGTCTTACCTGCCTACTAATCTATTGATTCATCTTTCTCATCTCTAAAATGAGTGAGATCACCTTTCAGACCCCTTCCAGCTGCAGGATAAAACACGGTAGATGACTAGGCTGAGAGTTCCTTATTATAGGATACCATTGTCCCTTGGAATCCACATTGGAACACTGGAAGACAATTATCTCCTCCATTATTTCTATGAAGAAACTTAGTTCAGGGAGATTAAATAATTTGCCTGAAGTCTAAAAGGTACTGAAGGTGTGATTAAATCTAAGGTTTGAGTTATAGTCTGTATTCTTTTTCTGCACCTCTGGTTTTCAAATATTTTTTTTCAAAGCTATATTTTAAAAATGATGCACTATGAGCAAACTCAATTTTGAAACAGATAAAGTACCTTTCACTAGTACAAATTTACTTTTATAAATCCAAAATGAAAACATTTACCTATAAGGTTAATAAATGATGAGGAAAGTTTGATGTACATGAAAATTTGAAGTGAAAGTTTATGGACAACCATTTCAGCCTTTTAATGGCTTCCACTTTTAATCTGTTTCTGTACTGTGTTGATTTGCCAACGCAAAGAAACCCCTTATTTATAAAGATAAGTCATTGTATATAAAACCAGTCCTTTATAAACAATACATCTCATAATCTCAAGATGCCCTTCAATTAAACTGATCCAGAGACATGAAATGTGATTAGAAATTTTTGTTTCTATGATGATCACTTAGATTATCTAACAACTTCTCACATTCCCTGTATAAACTATCTCAGAGAGGATGCTATCCATACTTCCACCTGTATTATATAATATTATAATAACATTACATGTACGTTTTCTATGACTATTCCTCAGGTCCAAGAGCAC
>NW_007728524.1:9174-11035 GCF_000696425.1 Galeopterus variegatus | reverse complement strand
GTGAGCCCTCAATAAATGTTCATTATTGTCAATATTCCCCATATATCTCTTGCTTTTTTGGAAAATGATTATACTGTATAGGCTTGTATTGGCTTGCTACTGGGGATAAATAAAAGTATGTTCAAATGAATGTGTATTTTGAGCTTACTATTTTAAATTTGATTTTTATCCTCATATTCCAAATATTTTTAAGATACAATTTTGTTATACTTCTCTTTTAAATAATCTTTTCCTGAATAAATACCAACTAGAAGAGATTTATGAGTCCTTATCCTTATTTCAATTTTGTTTTTCTTTTTACTTACATTCTTCCTTACTCTCTTGAGATGAACATAATTTCTGGTTCTTTACTTTGTGATTTTCACCAGTTTATTCATACTGTCATCAGACCTTACGTTTGCTCTCCCAAGTTTCTTCAATTTTTGATATATTTCAACCTTTTTAAAGTAAAGAGTCATTAAGGACTTCTCTTATACAGAAGCACAGCTTTCTCATTATTCAATGAGAAAAGCTTTATGACAGTAATTTCTCAAATACACAGAATTAAAATTAATTATGCTATGTTCCTTGAAGAACTGACCAAAGGCATGGCAAAGTCAGATTGAAAGTGTATTTCCTCAGACTGATAAAGTGTTTTCATTGACAGGGTCACTAGTGCATACTCTTTGCTGTTTTTATTTCTCTCTGTTCCACCACTGATTCTTGTATTTTTCTTGATATTAGTGTATTACCAAGAATACAGCAGTCATGGAGAGAAAAAATAAACAGGTTTGTTGTACCACAGACTTTAACATCATATTGACTTGTTTGACAGAAGATAGGTACTGATATTTATTCAAAACCATGTTTTCCTGACTATGCAAAGAACTTTGGGGCATGATGATATGCAGTAAAGAGCAATTGACAACATTTTTAATAATGACAATAAAATATAAAAAAATAAAATAAAATATATAGCTATTATTAGGTATACAGTATTTCAAAACACCCTTTAAAATTCTGTTATTAGAAAGTATTGACAAAAGTTTTGAAATTTCAGAGTTCAAAATTCAAAAACATGAACACTTGAAGAGATTTCAGGATGGGAAATATTTATGAAAATCAAGTTAAAGCCCTTTAGAGCTATGATGTCAATGCGGATTTTATATGTCAGAAACTATAAATTGAAATATTTATAGGCTTTCATGGTATAAAATGAAATTCTCATAGTTGGTATCTTTTATTCTGTGCAGTGCTTTATTCTTGAATTCTGGCAGGCCATAAATGTCTTAATGTCAAAAATATTACTAAAAACAGTTTTAAAGGAGCCATTGTTATTAGTGTGTTTTATAATGTAATGGGAACACACCTTAAAGTTTGTTAAGAAGACAAACTTGCTGTTTTCTAAATTTCAGATATGATATCATAAAAGCAGTCCCCCCAAACACACAACAATTATTAGATCTACAATTACTCTTGTTACATTCATACTTTCCGGACTGCAGAATTAATAAGGGCTATTTAAAAAATAAAACATTATTATTTCCTTCACATACATTCTTTATTTTCTCATCTTTAGATGGGTATGTCTAAAGATTTTAACATCTCCCCAACTTTTATCTACCACAGTAACACTAAAAGATTTTTAAAAATTCTCAAAACTTAAAAAAGTTTCAACACACATCACACTAGCAAAGGAAAGCTGTATTATCCAATAACAGATATACATTCTTTATTTAGCAAAGGCTATCATTAAAAATGCAGATGCATCTTCTATTACACTGAGGTTGGCTGTGAAGTGGCCCTGGTTGCTACTGTGGTATACTACTCTGCCATAAATAAGAATGAAATACTCCCATTTGCAACAACATGGATGAGCCTG
>NW_007728524.1:2738-8350 GCF_000696425.1 Galeopterus variegatus | reverse complement strand
TGAGTGAAATAAGCAAAGCACAGAGGGATAAATACCACATGTGCTCACTCATATGTGGGAGGTAAGAGAGAAAGAAGGAAGGAGAGAAAGAAGGAAGGAAAGAAAGACTACAGTAGTGCATTGGTCTTGCAGAGGAAGAGAACATTCCTTGGGCTACAAAGTGGAGTGGGGGAGGGCAAAGGGGAAGGAGGTTGGGGATAATTGGGTGGGGGACACGGGGTACAAATGCAATTTGTGGTAATGGATATGCTGCCAGTATGAATCTGGCCCTCACATCATGGGCACGAGGGGTGACAATCAGCTTTGTATCTCATGAATATTTATTAAAAAAAAAGTCATATAAAAAAAGGCAGATGCAGCTGTATTTCTAACCTTCTAAATGGAAAATCAAAATCATTGTGTGATTGTTAACATCAGTTGATACACTTCCTCATCAGCAAGCACAAAATATTTTATTTGATTGGTAATGTTTTTGTCATTGTGGAAATAAAGGCTAAACACAATCAAGTATTAATATTATAGAATGCAAAGCACATAATTGCAATATTATGAATATGTATTTCAATTAATCATAAAATCTAGAAAATATGGGGTAATTTATTAAATTATTATGACTATAATATTACATTAAAAATGCTTCAAGTTCATTTTTACCAAGCTTTTGTTTTTTTCCTACTCTCAGCTATTTTGTCTACAGAAAACCCAAACTGCTTACCTTGCATGGTGATTCTAAGGGATCTAGGTTTCAACTCTTTGAATGGCACTTGATAGCAAACCTGTATTATCTATCTTAACACATACTTACCTCCTCTTTTATTCCTTTCTTTAAATACATGATGAATATAATTCTTTTATGATATGACATAATAAAATATATGATAAAATATAATGTAATATATTATGATATAATAATAATAATAAGAACAGAAGTTTACATAGGAGGAAGTACCAGAAACTTTAAGTGACAATCAAATAGCTTCAGAATAAATATTACATTGTTAGCTTGGTCACAAACATTAAACAAAAAGGATCTTACCTGATAAGTCGAAGTTCACTTCATTGCCGGGACTTGGACCTACGTCAATGGACACAACTGGTAAGAGCTTCCGAAAGTCCCATAGTTTTGTAACCCCACAGGCATCGCAGGAGGCTATCATGTGACCCTTCAAAATATAAAACAGAAAAGAAATGTATGTACATATGTATTACACATACAAGGTTTCTTCAGAAAGTTCATATAAAAATAGAATTAAAAAATAATGTGAATTTTTCCATCAACCTTTTGAAGTATCCTCATATACAAATATATATATATATAGTAATCCCCAGACAAAAGGTAAGATCTATATTATAATTTTATTAAACCCATGAGAATACACTATTCTAAACTAAAAAGTTTTCATTATATCTTTATCTTGGACATAAAATTATTATAAAATGATATACTTAATATGTGAGATCCTATACTAAATTTTGGGAGATAATTTTTCAGGAAAACATTTTGATTTTTTAGTTATATGAAAAGATGTGATAAACAAAAATATATCCACTCATGTAAATTGTTTATATATACACATATCACATATCATGTGTGTGATATATGACACATAAAAACTATGTCCATGAAAAAAATTACACCATAAGCACATCTTGCCTTATATGCTTTCAATTAATTTGCACTAATAATTTATATCTCAGATAGTATAAAAAGTAAAACAGAGGTAAGAAGGCAAATGGACACAATGAGAAAAGAGTTTTATCACTGTGGGTAGACTGAGTGGGGCCGGGTGAAATTGATGCAATGTAACGGTGCCTATTGTGGTCTGCTAGACAAAATTCTCAGTAGAAATACTTGGACCTGTTTTGGTTAACTTGTAGTGAGCCAAAGAGGTTGGAAAATAGAAGGAAGGGTGGATAGATTAAAGTGTTATGGAAACAGGGGAGGATATTTTCCCAGTACAGTAGAAGCAGCCCAGACTCATCTATTGAGAGCTCAAGGTGGGTCTACATCTCCTACTGGCATCTCAGGAAATATTTATTGAGCATTCAATTCATGTCAGGAACTGGGGATATACTGATGAGGAAGAGGGGTTCCTACTCTCCAGCAACTCATAATCTACACTCATTCTTATCACTTCTTCTATTTTTTTGGTCCACTCACAATTTGAATGAGTATTGCCACATCAGAAACATCAATGTTTATGATAAGTCAATACACTGTTTCCAATTCAATATAAAGTTTCCCTTTTAGGTCCAGCTTAATTGTTTTCATGGTGGAGGTAAAAACCATCCTCTCATTTTCTTCGTAAATTTTCTAAAACTTTAAAGATAATAATTTGTTACTGCAGTTTTCCTTATCACTCTGAAATAGCTCACACACTTTTTTCTTATTTACTTCTTGTTTTATATCCTTTCTGCAAAAAATGTGCATCCTGTATTACAGTTCAAGTGGACTCTAGTTTTCCCTAAACACACCAGCAATGCAACAAATGCCATTAGTTTTATAATTCTGTAACTTTTGTCACTGGTAAAATAATCCGACAACCTTGTCCCCAATCTAGCAAATGAGATGCTTAATCTTTTTTATGACTTACAAGGAACATGGAGAACTTGGAATGTCCTCAAATATGTAAACATGTATTGTAAAAATTGTGAGGAATCAATGAATTTCATTTTGGAAAAGGAAAGAACAGTTCTCAGTAATAGCAGAGAATACCAATGTTAGAAATTAGGAAGACCTCTTTCTAAATATAAGGGTTTTCAATCGTTTCTCATAAGTGACACTCTGGAATGTTTTTTTTTTTTTTTTCAATTTTTGAGAACAGAGTAGACGAGTTTTAATCACGGAAGACCTCTTTCTAAATATAAGGGTTTTCAATCGTTTCTCATAAGTGACACTCTGGAATGCTTTTTTTTTTTAAAATTTTTGAGAACAGAGTAGACGAGTTTTAATCACAATTTAACTTGGAAGCTCCTATCACCAAAGACTTGATGTACTTTTCTTGTCTGGAGTCTATGAATTAAACTCAATCTTAAAGTACACTTTATTCCACTGGATATTGAAATGTGAGAGAACACACTAAAAATAAAAAAAAAATAGTTTTATCATTTTTATTGAATGAAAAGAAATATTTCAGTAGTTTTAATATTATTATATTTAATACTTGAAACTTTTATTGGTGTCAAATAATTAATGTTCAATAGTTTGATACTATTGAAATGAGTTTATATTTTAAATGCTTTGAATGAGCCAGGTACTGTGTTAAATGCTTCATTAATAAAAGAGCACACAGTAATTTTAAACAATTTTGAACAACTAACATCATTTAGCTAGATTTTTCCACTGCCTTAGGAACTTAGAAGCCAGGACAAAGTATGCATTATGGTAAAATGACTATAATAGCTTACTAAGTGATAGAAATAAATTTGTATTTAGACTTGATAACTGAAAAAATACTTGGTAACAAAAGAACAATGCAGCTATACTTCCAATTAGCAGGTGAAATATATGTAGTGCTTATTTTAGTGTTTGGAGGAGAATAGAGCTCAACAAAATGTTTGTTAAACCAATACATGAGTAACGCCTCCTTGGAGCTTACCTAAAAATTTTGCTTTAGTCAAAGTCTTTCCATAGCAGTCTTGTGCTAAATATTAATTCTAACCCTGATAGTTCTGGATCACTTACAACCAAAGAAGTGACAGAAGATGCAAACAATCCAGAACCAATAACTTGGAATAGATTCAAGACCTTGTATCTCTCCTTCTGCCATCTGAAGCAAACTCGAGGGCCATCTGCCAATCTCCTTCCCCAAGACAGAAAAAGAAACTAGAATAGTGCTAATCCAAACTTCAGAACGATGTGAGTTTTGAGGGATCTGAAGATGAAGAGATGTGGGAAAGGGATCAGTTGACAACCTGTAGAAAAACTGAACATTTTATCTAGAATTTATGACAGGTAGGAAAACAAAGGCTGAGCCATAGGTAGGCAGTTAACCTAAACTAAGAAGGATTTCAAAGAAAAAATTTTTTTTAAATAAACAGTTGGAATCGTGTGGCAATCTTAAAGAGAATAAAGACTCAAGAGCTTTGGAAACCTCTTTAAAATGCAATTCTGGTTATGTCATTGGTACCAGCACTGAGACCAAGGAGGGGAAGGTACTAAAGACGGAGCATAGAGAGCTTGCAAAGAGGGGCAGATTCAGCTCTATGTCTATTTTTGTAACACTAAATCTCCATCACCAGTGTAGTTCCTGCTACATGTTAGACATTTGATCTTTTAATACATAATTGAATGAATAAATATAAAAGAAATAGAGATTTTTTTAAAAAAATTAAGCAATATTAAATGATCTGAAGCTCCGAAAAAGAATTTTTTTTTTTAAGTGATCTTTTAATACATAATTGAATGAATAAATATAAAAGAAATAGAGATTTTTTTAAAAAAAATAAGCAATATTAAATGATCTGAAG
Organism: Galeopterus variegatus; assembly: GCF_000696425.1. Taxonomy (NCBI): domain Eukaryota; kingdom Metazoa; phylum Chordata; class Mammalia; order Dermoptera; family Cynocephalidae; genus Galeopterus; species Galeopterus variegatus. Next base: position 3,880 of record NW_007728524.1, on the reverse strand, counting down.
CTCCGAAAAAGAATTTTTTTTTTTTAAATTCCAAGACTTAAATGAGTTAAATAACACAAGTAGTATTTAGTAAAGTGGACAAAGGGTACAGTTCAGATGAAAATGAATAGTCACCACTACTGATTGCCCCTGTTAAGCTCCTGACCACCAAATTCAAGATTCTACAGTGAGAAAAGCCATATAGACATGAATTTATTTCTAAGTTAAGAGTAGAAGAACATAAGATCAAACCAGCCTCATCTAGGTGGCTGAAAATATATTGAAGAAAAATTTAGTAATACATATTAAGGATCACAATAGTGTTCATTATTTTGAAACTTTAATTTTCTTTCTAAAAGTTATTACAAATTAAAGAAAAAGTTATAATAAAAATAATTAATGCAGCACTACTTATAAACAAAAAATGAAAACATATGAAATTTATAATCATATCATATGGAAGAAATAAACTGTGTGGTTGTGGACTCAGAAAACTACCAGAGGAGGCGGAGACTCGGCAGAAAACACACACCCTGTGGGCCGCCTCTGCAAGGTCCAACAGCCCCGTCTAGTGCACACAGAACAGGGAGACGTCCGGCTAGGGAGGCGGAGACTTGGCAGAAAACACACACCCTGTGGGCTGCCTCTGTGAGGTCCAACAGCCCAGCAGAATCCAAGCTGACCAGAGAGGTGGCTCCCCGGAGAGGCCCAAGACCCGAGACAACCACACACACAAGACACTAGAGGCCAACTGAGCAGTCACAGAGGTAGCCATACCAAATTGACATACACAGCCACACCTTAGTTAGCCAATAGGGTCAAACCTGTGCACTGTGAAACCCCCTGCCAAAATGAATAAACATCAAAAAAAAAAGATACCAGAAATACAAAAAACCAAGAAAGTATACCACCAAAAGTTAATAAATTTCAAACTCTAGATCCTATAGAACAGGAAGCCCTTGAAATGAATGACAAGGAATTTTGAGTGATAATTCAAAAGAGACTGAATGAGATACAAGAAAACTCAGCTAGACAGCATGATGAAACTAGGAAAAGTATATAGGACATGAAAGAGGAAATTTACAAGGAAATCAATGCCCTGAAAAAAAATGAAGCAGAACTTGCCGAACTGAAGAAGTTATTCAGCAAAATAAAAAACACAA
>NW_007728524.1:0-206 GCF_000696425.1 Galeopterus variegatus | reverse complement strand
AAAAATTAGAACTGAAAAAGGCGATATTACAACCGATTCATCTGAAATACAAGGAATCATTCGACACTACTATAAACAACTATATGCCAATAAATTTGAAAATCTAGAGGATATGGATAAATTTTTGGACACACGCAAGCTCCCGAAACTGAACCATGAAGACATAGAAAATTTGAACAGACCAATTACAATAAAGGAGATTGAAG
>NW_007728523.1:297951-299254 GCF_000696425.1 Galeopterus variegatus | reverse complement strand
TTTATTCAACAAATATATTCTGAGTACCTCCCACGCGACAGGCACAGTCCTAGGCACTTGGAATGCATCAGAGAACAAAGCAGGGAGCTGCTGGGGGATAACAATAAACCACAGATGCAGTAAAAATAAATAAGTTATACCGTATGTTACAGAGGGAGGAGTAGTGTTGGAAAAGAAAATGTAGAGCAGGTAAGGGGAAAAGGGATTGCTGAGGGTGTGGGTGAGATTTGAAGTTTTAAGTACAGAGGTCAATGGATCTGATGAGAAGGTAATACCTGAGCAGCAGGTGTGGCGAGGAGAGAGAGCTGGCTGTGGGGACATTCCAAGGAGAGCCTGGAGGGAGAAGTCCGCATGGGGACAGCAGGGCGGGTGTGTCGGGAGTAGGTGGGAGGCTGCCACGGAGCAAAGCGGGAGACAGGAAACGAAGTCTGAGGCCCCATGGGCGGTTTGGCAGGTAGCAGGAGGCCTCGTGGGCCATTGCTAGGGCTTTGGTTCCCACTCAGAGTGAAACTGGGATTCAATGGAAGGTTTTGAGCAGAGGAGTGATGTGAGCTGACCTTGGTTTTAGAGGATCGTTCTGATGGCTGTGCTGGGCATGGGCCATAGAGGGGGAGAAGGGAGACGGGGCCACTGCGGGATGTCCTGCTGACAATGGGCGCTGGGTCCCCAAGGCTTCAGTGGGCTGGTGTCAGCAGATGGGAAGCCGTGGGAGATGCAGATACAAGAGGGGTGTGCGGAGCCCAGCAGACTGGAGGCGGAGAGGAGGTGAGGCTTCTCTGGGCCTCCGACATGACCAGACACAAAGGCTCAGCTGGATGAGTCCTGGTGGGCTCAAGGAAAAGAGTGGGGCAGGCCNCACTCAAAAATGCTAAGTGTAGCATATACAAAGTTTGTTAGGTTTTTAGCCATAGCAAGAGGAAAAGTACCCAAGGAAAGTATTATTGATGCTGTATTAACAACAGAAGAGAGGAAGCAGAGCTACTTTTTGGCCCTGAAAAGTTGAAACACATGCATTTGTACGAACATAAAGAAGAGATGATGAGAAGCTTATCAAAAGATAACTAAATTATTATGGAATTGTGGATTTAGTTCCAGCTAAATTTAATCATCTATGTGACTTGACAGATGAACAACTGATTAGTAAATAGCTACAAAAAGAAGCATCAACATGAGTTCACTAAAATCAAATTATCTTAGGCCAACCAATTTGTTTGAATTAGTCTTATGAGTATATTCATTCTGTTTATTCAACAAATATATTCTGAGTACCTCCCACGCGACAGGCACAGTCCTAGGCACTTGG
>NW_007728523.1:294766-296425 GCF_000696425.1 Galeopterus variegatus | reverse complement strand
AGGAAGCCGTGGGAGATGCAGATACAAGAGGGGTGTGCGGAGCCCAGCAGACTGGAGGCGGAGAGGAGGTGAGGCTTCTCTGGGCCTCCGACATGGCCAGACACAAAGGCTCAGCTGGATGAGTCCTGGTGGGCTCAAGGAAAAGAGTGGGGCAGGCCAGGGTGCAGAGGGTAGAGGGAATTAAGAGACAAGTGTGGGAGCATTCGGCATGATGGTTAAAAGTCTCATTTTGGACAAGATGAGGAAAGGGGGATCATTGCAGTATGTCTTAGATTAATTAAATATTCCAAACAACACGAATTTCACATCCAATGCCAGGTAGCCATTTCCATTTCTTTTTCCTAAGAAGGGACCCCTTCATTAAGCCAGAGCTGCCTCTTTGGAATGTCAGCACCTCCTCTTTCTCATCCTAGTCAGTCCTCTGGAGTTCATAGCAGCATCATTTGTATCAGCCTAAAACTGCATATAATTCAAATGCCCATTGACAGTAGAGCAGATAAGCAAATGGTGATCATATGTGTGATGTGGTGACAGTACGTGGCCCCTAGCCACATGACTCAACATAAATGAACCTCAGAAAAGAGTTTGTTGAATGAAAAAGGCTATCGCAGGAGAATACACACAGGGTGGTTCTGTTTATATGAAGTTCAATGAAAGGCAAAACTGAATATTCCTTTAATGTGTTTAAGTATTGGCAGCAAAATTAAGAAGTAAAGCAAGGGAACAGTTAGCACAAAATTCAAAACTGTTACCTTTGGTGGAGGGGGTGGGGGGAGAGAGGATCAGGGACTTGTATTCTTTAAATGGTACGTTTTTAATATTTTTTATCTGGGACAAGTATCACCCTTAAGCCCAAGAAAGAGGGGCCATGCTTTGCTCTTCTGCAACTGCCCCCATCTTCATAGGCCAAGGTATGAGAGTAGCTAAGAGAATAAGCCCACCAGGAGCCTCTACCTCTCCTTCTAGACCTGTAAGAAACCCCGGGAGGTTTCTTACCTCAAGGGCCTGTAGGCTGGTCCCAGAGCCTACTTAGACCTCCTTCCTAAATCCATCCTCCAGAGGGCAGACCTTGATGCCTTTGCGCAGCCCTAGACCCGGGGAGGAGCTGTTTGTGGTAGAACAGAAGGCTGGTTTATGGGAAGCACGTGGATTTGCAGGCTGCACCATCACACGTGTGTGCCAGAGTTCTCCAGGTGCAGAACAGTCTTGGGTGAGAAGAGAGGGGTAGGCAGGGGCCCTGCCCTCCCCAGGCCACCCGTTCTGGTGCAGCATTCCAAGATGCTTTGAAGTCATATTTATCAAACATACTTTAACACTTTGTTAGACTGACTTGCAACTTTTAGATATTTGTACATATGACCTTCCATTTTTACTCTAACCTCTAGCCCTGGCAAATTAGGAGTGAGCCTGCCACGATATATGTTAATGTAAGAAGTTTTGTTTTGTTAAAGTGAAGCAAAGAGAACAACCCATGAATAAGTCTTTCATAAAACAGTTGCTTAGTCTGTCATGTCAAGTACACTGGTAACTTGTTTCATTTTAAACATTTTTTTTTAGGTGATTGAGAAACTAACATATATGACATTTACTTTTACCACTAAAAATTTAATAAAGGGCCGGCCCGGTGGCGCACTGGATAGTGCGACACTTGGGAAGCGT
>NW_007728523.1:292169-294122 GCF_000696425.1 Galeopterus variegatus | reverse complement strand
TTTTGTTAAAGTGAAGCAAAGAGAACAACCCATGAATAAGTCTTTCATAAAACAGTTGCTTGTCATGTCAAGTACACTGGTAACTTGTTTCATTTTAAACATTTTTTTTTAGGTGATTGAGAAACTAACATATATGACATTTACTTTTACCATTAAAAATTTAATAAAGGGCCGGCCCGGTGGCGCACTGGATAGTGCGACACTTGGGAAGCGTGGCGGCGCTCCGCCCGAGGGTTCGGATCCCACATACAGACCGGTTCCCGCTCACTGGCTGAGCGAGGCGCGGGGGCAACGCCGAGGGTTGCAATCCCGTTGCCGGTCCCCGGTCTGGTACGGGGGCAACACTGAGGGTTGCGATCCATTGCCGGACACGGAAAAAGACAAAAGACAAAAAAAAAAAAAAATTTAATAAAGCTCATCCTAACATAAAGGAGAATATATCATTGACCTGATTCATTTAGTTTCAAGAATACATTCTGAGATAAAAATCTTGTAATATTCATATTATAAAGAATAGAATTATCATTATTTTACCATAGATAATAAAAATTGTTTCGGTCTTTTCTTTTTCCTAACAGCATTCCTGGTTCTTCTTTGCAATTATCCTAAAATCAATGGCACAGCACTTGATTGACACAAATAAAATTCAGGTAAGAACATAGGTAATACAGTGATATAATATTATCCAACAATTATGCTAATGAATATGCTCTCATTAGTGCTATTTTTATTTGCTTTGTAAACCTTAGCAATGTATGTTAATTTTTGTTAAGAGAAATAATCCTGTATGTTAGTACAGGTCCTTCAGAAGCAGACGCCAGGATGAAATTAGAAGTGCAAAAGACTTATTGGGAGGAATTAGCTATAAAGGGTAAAAAAGACAGGGAAAAGGAATAGGAAGGTCTGACAGCTGTGAAAGAAAATGGGGAAGGAAGGAGGATAGGCTGGAAAGAGCCTGGCAGGCAGAAAGTTTTAGCTGGGCTGGTGGGCAGTCTGTGAGCCAAGAATGCTCAGCAGAGGTCTGCAATGGGCAATGGTCTGGCTGGAAGACCTCTGCCAGCTCGGTCCTTGACTGAGGGCAGTCTGGGGAGGGCATAGCCTGGGCATAATTGCTTAAGTGGATCCCAAGATACGGCAGCTTTTTACATTCCTCCCAGGAGAATCTGTCTTGAAGGGACATCTAAGCCACGCAAGCCGGTGGCTGTCACAGTCCACAGTTTTTATGGCCCCTGGCACATGTGTGGGCCTCTCTTCCTGAAAGAGAACTTAGAAGAGGGAGCCCATGGGATTACCTGCAGCCCCTGTCACAGCAGTTGGTCTCCTCAGGGGTCTACCTAGTTCTCATCATCTCTCTCCTCTGCCAGCCATTGCAGATCCCCCACACCCTAGCTAGCAGCCCTGAAGGTCTTGGGGACCCACCTGGTGGTGTGACCCAAACCTCATTCCAGAATGGTGGCAGCCTCTGGTCATCACATTCTCTCAGCCAGGGTTGCTGCACGTAACCATTCACAATTACAGTTGGGTGAGGAGGACCAAGAATCACCCAGGTGTGTCACCTGAGCTCCACACATAGTTCTCCAAGCTCCCGCTGCGGGCACGGCCAAGGGGAGACCTCTGACCCTGCCCCTCCCCCACCAAGAGAGTAAATCAGAACAGTATTGCACAGGGTGGGGATGGTGGTGATTAGTGATATTGTTTTAATTCACTCTCTTTGTGGGGGAGGGACACTGCCGGAAGCTTCCACGTGTCTTTCCCACTAGGATAGCTCTACAAGGCCAAGTACCCAGTGTGCAGTTACTTTAAACACCAATTTTGTCAATACAAATTACACAGTTGGGGTCAGGTAGATGACTATTGGGTGAATCTTTGAACCCAGTGGACCCACTGTTAAAAGAACTTTAGTCCGGACTCCTTTTTTAATCCCAGTAAGTCCCTACCCTAACAGGGTGGACA
>NW_007728523.1:287884-292020 GCF_000696425.1 Galeopterus variegatus | reverse complement strand
ACTAGGATAGCTCTACAAGGCCAAGTACCCAGTGTGCAGTTACTTTAAACACCAATTTTGTCAATACAAATTACACAGTTGGGGTCAGGTAGATGACTATTGGGTGAATCTTTGAACCCAGTGGACCCACTGTTAAAAGAACTTTAGTCCGGACTCCTTTTTTAATCCCAGTAAGTCCCTACCCTAACAGGGTGGACACAGTGATGCTTTTGGTTTCTGATATCATTGTCCACTCAGATCCTATGTCCAGCAGTCCTTGAAATGTGTGAGCATTCCCTTCTCCCCAGTGTGCAGTAGCCTGAGTAAATAAATGGTCACAGGGCCCTCTGGGGAAGAACTTATAGAATCATTACGGTGTATACTTAGTGCAGTGTTGCAGGGGCTTTCCTTTAGGGACCCAGCCCCCTCTGCAGTCAACGAGTACCAGATCTGAAAATTCACTCAGGTCCAGAAAAAGATGAAGGAATCGTGACTCCTTATGGGAGCCAACATCCTTGTCTTCCAGTTGTCCTGTCTTGCCTTGTGGTTACAAGGCACCACCAATGTTGGTTGCTGTCTGCTGTGTCCCTTAGTGATGGGATTTCATGCCATCACTAAGCAGGTCCACAGCTCCCTAAGAGTCAAGCCCCCTTGACTGCCCCTCTAACTTTGCCATTTATTATCATAATAACAGTCCCTTCACTCCTAGAGATTAAGCATAACCTACGGCCTATTATTTTGATGACCTGTTTGACAATGTGGCCGTTAAGCCAACACTGTGACGGCTTCCCCTGTCAACAGGTGGGAGACAACATTGAACATCTTAGTGCAGGTCTCCTGCACCTTCTTGATGGTCTTGGTGCACGGCATGTCTTCTGGGCCTTCCTGCGGAAATTGATCCTCTGGTGGGTCTTTTGGTCTCAATTAATATATCCATTCCTGTGTGTCCACTTCTCTACACCTCCTCATTCTTTCCTCTGTCCTCTGCCAGGGTAACTCAGACATTTCCACTTTGCCTAAAGTGACCATGTCCAGCACTCTTAAGAGCCACCTTGTCAGTGAGTTGCCCATCACCTAAGGTTTTATTTAATCCCATGTCCTGCTAAAACTCCCTCATGTCAATGATTCTAACTTACCCACTCTCACATTCTGGCCCCTTTAGGAAAACATCTTTGACGTCCAATCTCAGAGGCCACTCCTGTGGCTCCTGCTAGCACATGCTAGCTAATTCTTACAGCCCCTTGGGGTGTATTCACCTTCCTCCTTTATTAGTCCCAGCTGGGTGAAGCTAGAGTTTGACCCTAGTTATTGGTCTGAACACCAGGAGAGAAAGCAAAACATCTCCTCAAAGGTTTGCCCATTTCCTTGCTGGGAGAGGCCTTTGCCGTGTCTTCTCACATGGAAGAAGTATTGATTCTTAATGGAGGGGGTGGGGATACAACACTTCTGCTAGCGCTGAGGGGTCAAGGAAATGTGCAGAGCTGCTTCCTCAGGGTCATCTACCCGGAGGCCCCCAACCATGCTTCCAGGCTCCAGGTCTTTCCAACTGTGGCCTTGACCTTTAGCATGACAGAAATGACTCGGCTGGACCTTTCATCTTCATAACTCCTCTGCTTTTCAGCTGTACCTGCCCTCCCACTTCCCAAGATAAGAGCCTCCTCTCTGAGAGGAAGAGAAAAATATAACATGAAAATAAGCATCACTCCTATCTCTCTGTCATTAAGCTATGTTGGGGTCAGAAAACCTTACCATTATAATCCTTACTCCGCCACTAACTTGTTAGATGATTTAAAAAGACACTTAACATGTCAGATCCTGTTTTCTCATCTGTAAAAAGAATGGATTGGGGGCTGACCCCGTGGCGCACTCTGGAGAGTGTGGCGCTGGGAGCGCAGCGGCAGCACTCCCACCGTGGGTTCGGATCCTATATAGGGATGGCCGGTGCGCTCACTGGCTGAGCGCAGTGCAGGTGACACAAAGCCAAGGGTTGCGATCCCCTTACTGGTCACAAAAAAGGACGAAAAAAATAAAATAAAATAAAATAGAATGGATTGGACTAAAATTTCTCTTTTAGTTCCCACAAGTATGCATCTGCTCAAATAGGTAGATCATGAAACACACCTGTGAGCAGCCTAAGAATAAATGGACTGTTACAGGCCACGTTATTGTGTCTAGCAGGTTATCTTCACCGATTCAAGTTTACTTTTCACTACCCCCTTCAGTGGTAACCCCCACACTCCAGTTTTCTTTCAAGGGCCCAGCACCTTCTAATTTTCTTACCATCTCTACTTATCACAGTAGGAAAAGTCCTGATATCATTTGACACAAAAGCATTCACAATACACTTCTCCCAAACTTTTTTTTTTTATTGTGAAGTGAATGGCTTTCTCCACCATTCAAGAACTTTCAGTTGTCAAGGACTAAGGGTGGGAGATTTGAGGAATTCAGTAGAGATGGTTGGTTTAGTCCTCTGAGAGCTGTGATATGGCTGGGAAGATACTGCCTCTTGGCCCAGGTGAGTTCCTATTTCCTGGGAACTGCTTTCTTCTCAATAACCATCTCTAGTAACAAAAGGTTCATTGTACTGACTAAATCTTTTGTTTCCCATCACCCTCCTTCTTCCTAACAAAACTCCTAAATGCCTGAAATTCACACCATGCATCCAGGGCCTATTCCTCATGACCTTGGCCTTCCCATAGCCCAGGTTCTGCTATGTTCCAGCTCTGCAGCCCTCACCTCACTTCCTTCCTCTCCTGGCCAAGACAGAAAATCCACAGTCCTGGTGCAGGAACTCTTCGAGTAGATCCTTCACAATATTATTCCAGAGAACAGTTAAAAATATCACTCTTGTATTTATCAGATAACACAGGCTGTTTGGGGATTAAGAGTAGGAATAGACCACAAGGAGAGTTTGAGAGAAAGGCATAAAGATGGAGAAAAAAGGGAATTTCAAAGCCCAAGGCATTAAGACATGTCCATGTAAAAAAATGTCAGCATTGATATGTTAAATGGATCTTAGAGGACTTACAAGATAAGACAACTACAAATGCGCTTTGAGTATTTAAAAAGTGATTGTTGTTTTCACGTAAGTAAACTGTTTATCCTTACTGCCCAAGGTATATGGAGCAGAATGAAAAATGACGTGTGTCATTAATTAGGTTGGGTTGATTTGTTGTTAATTTGATTTTAACAATAAACTCTGAATGAATACAAAGAGTAACCATAAGATCCTCAAAATACCTATACAGTGTTTTCCTGGTAAATTGGCTTTAACAAAAAGCCAGTCCAAGTCAGCTCCAGCATCCCACTATTAAATCTCTGTTTTATACAAATCCTATAACTTCAGCCTTCATGGTTTTTATTCTTGTAGCATGGAAGGCTGAGTGCTCATGATTTCTATCTCTAAATTCTGTATTTCTATCTGTACTGAAAATGTGTTTGGTTCTAATTTTTAAAACCAACTTGTAAAGATGAATGAGTCTTTTCTATCTCATGCAAAAGGGCTGTATAAATCAAGAAGGGGAAACTGAGGTGGACAACTTGGCCACCTCAAACTTTCCCCTCTTGTTCAGGAGTCCAAACAGGAGGGATGGATTCCTGGACTTGAGGGAGGTCTTTTGAAACCCATAAAGTCTTATTCAATGTATGTTTTGTAATCTCACACCAAGCCCTTCTGCATTGTGTGGCACAAGTATCATGACTTGTCAGGTCTCACTGGTACCTCTTAACTGTGGCACATCCTGAGATCATAAAGTCAGAACTAGCTGGAACTCACCACTTATTAGAGGACATTTCAAACTGGTATCTGTACTCATTCAGTTACTCATTCATTGATTACTTATTGTAGTTTATTGGGGGGATTCCTAGTTTTAAAAAAATCAAAATAATGGAGTTTAAATTAAATAAAAAGCTATATGTCCAAAAAAAAATCCAGAGTAATATTTATTAAACTATTAATGGTCGCTATTTCCCTGAAAGGGAAAGGAGGTAAATTAACATCTGAGAGGTCACGGAAAAGGTTCACATTTTACTTTGTACATTTCTATATTGTTCCAATAGTTTGCAATTAATATATGTTATAATATACTTTTTAACGAAAAAGTGAAAATTTTTTTGGCCAAAATAGAAGAGAACATTAAATGAAAATGATGGAAATC
>NW_007728523.1:284990-287216 GCF_000696425.1 Galeopterus variegatus | reverse complement strand
CGGAAAAAAAAAAAAAAAAAAAAAAAAAAAAAAAAAAGAACCATCTGTGCCATTTCTCTCTAAACGTCAAAACAGGATGGATAAGTGAGTCTCTGAAAAGGGAAAAGTCTTCATACCAATTCTATTTGTCTTAAATATTCTTTTTTTTTTTTTTTTGGCCTTTTTTGCCTTTTTTCGTGACCGGCAACGGATCGCAACCCTCAGTGTCGCGCCCGTACCAGANAACTACTTACTAGACTGGATATGTATGGATATTAGTTATATTTCCTTGGGTTACAGTCATTGAATTGAAAAGGAAAAAATGCAAAGTGAAAGAAAAACTAACATGTAAAATTACAGTGTATCATTTAACAGATAATATACTCAGTTAGAAAGATAATGGTTTTTTTTCTCTTCCTTCTTTTGTCCAACTATTGATTACTGTAAACTTAATAAAGCCACTTTACTTATTTCTTTATGGTTAGCACCAGAACATACTGGGCGGGTGTGAGAATTTATAAATAAATGCTAAAAATATAAAGTTGAGGCTATGGAAGTAGACGGGAGATTAACCTGAGTTGTCTTTACTGAGCTTTAACCAAGCCTAATTTCTTTTTTTAATGTGTTAAACGCTACTTCAAAGTATCCACTGTATTTGTTTTTACCCTGTATTTATTTTTTTTCTTCATTTTTTTGCCCTTATTTTCCCTCTTTTCTTGCTTACAGAAAGAGAAAAGGATGGTCAGGGTTAAAGAGGAAGAGGGTAAAAGAGAAAAAAAAAAGAAATTACTCTAGCGTTCTACCACATTTTAAGACCTATGAAATAAACTTTATTACTATGCTAGTAGTTTATTTGAAGTGCTTAATAAAATAGGAAATTTGGAAAAAAATATATGCAGTCCAGTTTGTGAACAAAATATGTTTAAAGAAACATCTATAATAGTCTTCTCTACATAGCAAAAAATGATGAATTAGCAAGTCTCTAAAAAAGAAAAAAGACCCCATATCTACCCTCCTTGGCTAAAATGCTCTGTACTTGTTGGAATAAATGAAAATGTTTTCCTTGGAGCTCTCTTATACTAAGTGAGCTGCTGCTGGTACATAAACTAATGTCTAACACGGGAGCAAATAAAAAATGTGCAAGATGAAAAAGGAATTGGTAGTATCAGTGTTTTTGTGAAATTTGTAAGTAAAGAGCATGGGCTGACAATAGACAAACAAATTGGTCAATAAGATAGGTAGATCGCAGGGACTTCAAGTTGAAAACAATATGTATATGAGAAGTTTATTAATATATTCTACATTATGAAAGTCCATCGTATATACATTGTTTCCAATTTATAGCCTTAATGGAATTTATTTGTCACAGAAAACTTCAACAAAAAAAAAAACATTTCTGGAAAGTTTATTAGACGAATCATTTGAAATAGGAGAGAAAAAGGGAAAGGGAGGAAAAGAGATTTTTGAAGATGTGAACTTGCATGTAGTCATTTGGTAAAATTCCAATGAACTGATGACGTTTGAGCTTTCAGCTGCTCAACACTGCCCTCTCCAAGTGTTGGCATTATAAATCTTTTATATTCCCAGCAATATGATAACAGTTATTTGCTCAAATGGAGTTTCAAGTGACTTTTACATCCTTTGGTTATTTAATCCTACAGTAGTAATCAAATACTATGAATTAGTCATCATTGGAATTTAACTAAATATTGTCATAATGTCATAGTTGTGCCAAGATTGATTTCCAAGTATCTAAAGAGCAGAATCTCTGGAAACCGCTGTGTGGGCATACAAAAGTGCCCTGTATTAAAAGGTACCCTTTGTTACATCATGTCATGGGAAAGTAATATTTTCACAGCAATTATGCCAAAAACCTTGTACATTTCTTGACTGTTCTCTCCTTAAAGTAGATGAGATTCAAATGGATCCATACGGCTTTCATAATTTTTCTTTTTGTTATCAATCTGGGTCACAACTCTACTGACCTGAGAGCACTGGCTTAGATACTCTTAAGACATAATACCAAGCAAAGGCAGATTGGTTCTGATTTTTGTTTTCCTGCTTAGATAGCCTTACGTTTTTGCCAACTCGCCTAACTAATCACTGCTTTACGTCAACTAGCTTTTGAAAACCGTTTGGAAATCATCTAATATAAGAGACTTGGTTTGTTAGCAAAATACGTTTAAAGAACCATCTGTGTGGGCCGGCCCGGTGGCGCACTGGATAAGTGCGCCGCTTGGGAAGCGC
>NW_007728523.1:283368-283774 GCF_000696425.1 Galeopterus variegatus | reverse complement strand
GAGCGCCGCCGCGCTCCCAAGCGGCGCACTGTAGCAGTGCACCACCAGGCCGGCCCTTAAATATTCTTAAATTGGAATACATGAATATTATCCACAGAGCTCATATCCAAAAGTTGCTGCTGGTGATAAATAAGCTAATGTCTAACACAAGGCAAACAAAAAGTGTCCAAGGTGAGAAAGGAAACAGTGGGAACAATGGTCTTATAAAATATGTAAGGAATGGACAGGACATTCATGTAGTTTGTTTTGCAAAACTTTTTGTAAAGTTTTTCATAATTCATCACCGAACCAATTATAGAGTTAAATTCCCATTGCTCTCACATTAGGTGAAATAAAATAAATAACTTTTCCATTACACAATATTTTTGCTTGCAATTCAGAATATTTGGCTTTTAGTTCATTAAAC
>NW_007728523.1:272439-282777 GCF_000696425.1 Galeopterus variegatus | reverse complement strand
TTTTCCATTACACAATATTTTTGCTTGCAATTCAGAATATTTGGCTTTTAGTTCATTAAACAAAACTGAGAAAAAGTTTAATATAGTATGTTATCCTCTAAATCAGGAGTCTGCAAACCTTTTCTATAGAGCCAAATGCCAAATATTTTCAGTTTTTCAAACCATGTAGTCTCTGTCGCGGCTATTAAACTCTGCTACTGTAGTACAAGAACATCCACAGAAAATTCACCGTAGACATATGTGAACCATTGTGTGTGACTGTATTACAATAAAAATTTATTTACAAAAACCATGGGGTGGGCCAGTTTAGCTTATGGGTCATAGTTTACCAAAGCCTGCTATATTTTATTTTCTATTAATATAAAAGATCAATACATGTTATGCTAAAACAAAAGAGGCCTCTCCAGCCCTCAGCAATGGGCAGGAAAGTCTGTGCAGCTGGAGTCAAGAAGATGATGGGATGGACCAAACACACGTGACCAATGACAGGAGTGATGCACTTGATGAAGCTTGACCTGCGGGAGGGCTTCTTTGGGGAAGAGGGCTGACCCTGCTGATTTTGCATTCTAAGAATGATGCACTTTCACTCTCACTGCCCCTTGAAAAGATAATGACAGGCTTACCACATAGAAGGGTTTTTTTCAAATTTAAGAAACCCCAAGTTGGCTTTCCTAGCTCCCCAGCACAGCCTTCTCTCCGTCATCCCCATTCATGGGTGCTAGAGACAAGCTTCCTTCAAGAGTTCTCAGGTCTGATCTGCAGAGGAACCACCACAGCCCCTGGGATGTGGCGAGTGCCATCCTTACTCTGGACTGGTCCCACGACAGGACTCACCAGCCCCTCCTCAATGGAGGCAAAGGACCATTGCCTCTTTGCTGAAGACTTCCCAGGGCTCCTTTTTATCCTGCTCTTCCTTGCAAAATTTCTAGAGCCCACAGATGTGCTGGGTGGTCTTCTTCTCTCTGCAAGGTGATACCAGAGCCCATTCCCAGCAAAAAGGAGACAGCAGAGGTCTACTGGAGAGGCTTCACACTGGGGATATTTCGAGGGTGGCCAGTTTTGGACTTCTCCTGCAGATGGAGAGGCTGGGAGGATGGGACACACATCTGGCAGCCAGCACAGTGTGGAAGGCACAAAAGCCCCTCTTTTCCTCTCCCCTCCCCTTATGTTGCTTTGTCTTTTAAGCCTACAGTTATGCTGTGATTTCTACCTCTCCCACTATTCTATGGAGAAATAGGACCCAGGAGCCATTTACTTTTTACTGAATGAAGAGTTATTGAAGAAACTAAAATTAGTCTTAAAAATGAAATAAAGAGTCCATAGTAATGTAGTAACTATGTTAGCACTGAATAAGCACATTTTAAAAACTCAGAAAAAAAGTAAAGAAAAATTAAAAGAAAAAGAACACAAAAATATAAATGACCTAACAATTGGAAGAAGATCATTAGAGAAAATAGCTCTTGTTTATGCACAGGTATATTTCAGTGGTAGACTTTCCATTTGGTATACCACCTGTAGCAAGATTTTATGTCTAGTCCTTTCTGAGAAAAGAGTTTTGTGTAAAATTGAGGAATGATCCAAGAAATGCAAAACCATTGTAAATGACTCTTCTGGACTCTTTGGACCAAAAAGAAGCACTCTGCACCGTGTGGTGCAGCAGCTGCAAAATTTTCCCAAGTAGTGTGTGTACTCACACACGTGTGGACGGATAGAATGAAACTCACATACCCAGTGATGAGCTCCATGTGGCAGCCTGCTATGGTGCCTCCCAAAGACACTGCATCAGAAAATGTGGACTCTGCCTCCTACTTCACACTTTTCCAGTGCAGTCTTTGGCCACTATAGCTCAGTTACTGGTTACATGGCCATCAGTCTTTTGGAGAGAGAACAAATGCTCCTCCAAATCTACCTACTGTTTAAGACTCTCCTTCAATTGAATAAGGAAAATGTGGTATATTTACAGAATGTAATACTATCTGCCATAAAAGAATAATGAAATACTGCCCTTTGCAGCAACAGAGATGAACTTCGAGAAAAAACATAAGTGAAATAAGCCAGGCACAGAAAGGGAAATACCACCATGCCCCAACTCAAGTGGGAGCTAAAAAAATAAACAAATAAAAAAAGAAAGGAAGGAAAATACAACAATCACAATAATACGCTGAACTTTCAAAAGAAGAGAACAGAACTGAGGTTACCAGAGGTGGGAAAGNACCACCATGCCCCAACTCAAGTGGGAGCTAAAAAAATAAACAAATAAAAAAAGAAAGGAAGGAAAATACAACAATCACAATAATACGCTGAACTTTCAAAAGAAGAGAACAGAACTGAGGTTACCAGAGGTGGGAAAGTACCACCATGCCCCAACTCAAGTGGGAGCTAAAAAAATAAACAAATAAAAAAAGAAAGGAAGAAAAATACAACAATCACAATAATACGCTGAACTTTCAAAAGAAGAGAACAGAACTGAGGTTACCAGAGGTGGGAAAAGGGGAGTGGGGGTAAGGGAGGAATTAGTAAAGGGCCATGAAAAACGATTACATTATATATTATTGAATATACTAATTATCCTGATTTGAGCATCACATATTGCACACAGGTATTGATATTCAACTCTGTACCCAACAGATATGTACAATCAAATATGTTACAATAAAAACAAATTCTTTTTAATAAAAAAAAGCAAGGCCAGCCCTCTAAAAAAAAAAAAGACTCTCCTTATTGCAATAAAGAGAATTTGATGACAAAAGACAGATGGTGAGCAGCTCACTGATAGAAATCTTAGCATGTCCTGCCTTTTCTCTTCAAATTCAAGCTTCCTGAAAGAGCTACTTTGTTGAAAGGAGCCAGTGAGATTTAAAGGGCTTTCCCGACCCATCTTTACCACCCCTGCCCACTCCTACCCAGTACTGCATAGCAGAGACTCTCCATCCTAGCAATCACGAAATAGAATTGCTAAAACAATAATAAAATGTAAGTGATTAAAAAAATAAACAACTAAAAGCTATAGCTTTCCACACAAAAATAAAAGGGCTAAATATTTCATTGCAAAACTCCAAGTGATGTTTTATAAAATTGATAAATATAGGTTTTCAACTTTCTGGTTTGTGTATTATATCTAGTATTTACATTAGTTGCCATATGTGGACGAATGCTTAAACACATTTTAGAGATTTTTAAAACATGTATTATACTACAAGTTTAGTTAAATGTTATTGTACTTCAATATGTTTAATCATCTTTTCCAAAATCTTTAATGATTCTTCAAGTAAAAATGTTTGAGTTTAGAATTTTCTCTTTTTTAGCGCTGCTTTACATTTATGGACCGAGGATTTGTGTTTAAGATGGTTAACAATTACATCAGCATGTTCTCCTCTGGTGACCTCAAGGTAAAAACCATGTTCCAGGAGTGAGTTTTGTAAACTATGGCATTGTAAATAAATAAACTGGTCTCTGTGCATATCCGCCTAAAGCATTAATTCTCTATCAGAAAATAATTCCTATGCCAAGAAGAGTCAGCCTTTTACTGGTTCATGTGCAGAGTACATCTCCTCCTAAGTCCTTCCTTAATGGGGAACAAGTGGAATCAAAGTGTCCCATTTCATTTCTGTTTCCTGAGGGTGGTGAAGGGAGTGGCTCTTTTCAGCCTCTGTTTAGCTTATAGGTTTTTAGCTTTCTGGTTTGTGTATTATATCTAGTATTTAAATTAGTTGCCATATGTGGGCAAATGCTTAAACATATTTTAGAGACTTTTAAAACACTTATACCACGAGTTATAATTCTTATAGCCCAATTTTCTCTAGAATGTCTTGGTTTTAGCACTCAAAGTCCCACTTCTTGGAAACCCTCTATTCTCGGCAGAATGGGACAGTTGATCACCCCACCCACCTAGGGGTATGTGTTGGGGAGACCAGAGGAAACTTTACAGCAGTGGTTCTCAAGGTATGCTTTTTAGGCCAGCAAGGTAGCACCACCTGGAAGCTGAGCCACCACTGGTGTGGCCCCCAAATCTAATTTAACAGGACTTTTGGGTGACTCTTACACACTCAAATTTGAGAACCACTGAGCTATAGTATGGCATATGCTGAGGAGATCTAAGACTGGAAATGGGCCAGATTATGAAAGCTGTATCAGTAAAGTTTCTTGGGGTTGCAAGCAACAGAAACTGACTTGGATTCGAGCAAAAGAAAGTTTATTAGAAGGATATCGGGAGTAAATAACATTGAAGAAACAGCTGAAGAACATGAAATTTGCAGAATATCCATTTAGATATAATTGCAGTAGGCCTAAATTATACATTTTTTCAAAGGCCAAACAGAATGTGCTCGATTAATAATAATTAACCTATAATTTAATTATGTTCCTGTTCACTATGATGTACAAAGAATTAAATCAAAAACATCCTTGTTTGAAATGGCAGAATTTTAAATTATTGATTAAAGTTGCCACAAAATGCAGTTCTAAAATATCTGAGTAAATGGAATATATTTTATTTTGTGAGTTAATATTAGTAAACGTAATGAAGACAATCGTTGTCTTAATGATTATTGAGCATGCATGAGAGTGAATACAGAGCAGTTATGAATTAGCAATGCAAATTGCTCCTACTAATGTGGTTGTTCACGACACGTGTTACAGTAGCCTTAACACCATGTCTGGACTCCACTTATCCAGACATTATTGAAAAGACAGACCTGTTTGCATGGGCGGGGAGGAAGTAGAATTAATAATGTACTCTAAGAGCAAGTGGCATACAGATTCAATCTAATTTTAGGTGATATGAATCATTGTCTTCCTTAGCTCTGGATCGTAGGAGCTGATTAGTATGGTCCGTTTTACGATCTGAGTATAGTTTTCGAGAGAGCTCTGTTCATGTGGTGCATCAGGATTTTTCTCATAATATTTGTATCACAACATAAGGCAAAAGTAGCTAAAAAGGTAATGAGAAGATTCTTATCTCGTAAACACTCAATGTAGCTTACAAATGGGATCATTTCATAAGGAGCCCTTGACCAGTCTCTGAAAATAGGAGCCTAACTACCTGCACCACTTGGGAGGAAACAAAATCCTTTCATCTTAACAATGACCTCGTGGTCACACAAAAGTAACTACCTCTTTTTAGAGATAAGATTCAAGTGCAGATTTTTTTTGGTTTGTATTAATTTTCCTGGGATGTAAATAATAGTCATTTAATTTGCCTCTTTTTCAGACCTTATGCCAGTATAAATTTGATTTTCTTCAAGAAGTATGTCAGCACGAACATTTTATTCCTTTGTGTCTCCCCATAAGATCTGCAAACATCCCAGGTAATAATTCCCAGAATTTTCGTCTACACACTTCTGTTTGTTTCTCCTTTTTGTTTGTTATATTCTGTTTCCTCGGTGGCAGTTTTGTCTGAAGTTATCACATGGGTTTCAGACCCAGGTAATCTGATTAAGATGCAAGAGAGGCTGTTGGCACGTGATGATAAATATGCTCTATTTCTCAATTTTTGTCTGGTTTTTTTTTTTTTTTTTGGTTAAAGAGAAGGCCAACAAAATTATAAAACCGTTGGTTGTAAATCAAAGAATTTTAACCTTGAGCTATGCTGTTTTTCACCTAACTGGCTCCAAAAGACCACTTTCCTTTGATTTTGAGACACAAAATTACAGGGAGAAAAAGTTACCCTTTGTGAGTATAAATTCAATGTGTATAATTATTTAAAATGCAGTTCCTCAAAATGAAATGAGTTTTTACAAAGAAAATTGATGCCGAGGAAGGAAGGAAGGAAGGGAAGGAGAAGAGGAAGAGAGAGAGGGAGGGATGGAGGGAAGGAAGGATGCAAGAGAGGAAGAAAGGGAGGGAGAACAACACTGTAAATACTTGCTACCTCTAGGCCAGAGAGATGCAGAGGTTGGGATGCAGGTAAGAACGCAGCTTCACGTTTTCGTGACTCTACTTTCTATGGAATAAATAATATATAGGAAATATATTGATTTATTAGTTTTGTGAAAAAATATATACATCACCCATCTAGACATCAGAAATGAATCAAACATCAAGATGCAAAGAAAATACTAAAATAATTTAGGAACTTGAAATATTTTACTTCTCAGCAGTGAATGAACTAGGGCACAGTTTTGATATTCATGGAAAGCAGAAACGAAGAGGGTAAAGAGCCTCCTTCTAGCTATTATAGCTTCCACTGATATTTTGGAGGGAAAAAAAAAGAGTAAAACACATGATCAAGACTATGAAGGTTTTGCCACTTTAATCTTAAATGTAAGCTACATACATTATTCCATTCTTTTCTAACTTATGAAACACATTTTATCTAATGCCTTTATAGAAAAAAGGGTAGAAATGTTATTTTGGACAATAACATTTTTAGACTTTGGGGTTTTTTTGTATTTGTTTTTGTTTTATAAACTAATGCCAAGTTATTATTGGGTAAGCCAAACTGGCTAGAATACTCAAGAGAACCAAACCTTTATTATAGGTTATTTTGATTTCAATTGTTTTAGTCTCTTTGTAAATCTGATACTATAAACAGTGAACATAAAAATATATGTTTCATACCAGGCAGATTTCTGATAGAATAATAGGTGCTCAAGTAGAAGACTAAGAATTAAAATAAATTTATGACATTCTTTTTTTAGGAAATCAAATAAATAATCTAAAGTATTTTCTTTGAAAACCAGCAATATTGAGATTCACTTACATTTTAAAACAATATATTTTAATTTTTCAGTATAAATTGCACATAGTTAATGAGTATATGTGTGTGTCTGAGTATATATATATATATGAACTTTATTTATATTAAATGTGAACTTTTTGTTTATTTACATATATTAGATCCTTTGACACCTTCGGAATCAACTCAAGAGTTTCATGCATCAGGTAAATGGTGATATTTTATATTATGTTAGCTAAACATCAATAGCCATAGCATCCTTAATATTAATGAGTGTAGATACTACAACATTCCAACTTCCAAGTGCTAATAAATAGCCATATATTTAATATCATGTAGTCAAAATATTCAAAAGTTGATTGAACTTTCCTCTTGTCATGGATAATTTAATGATTCCCTAACTTCAATTCTTTCATATTATATTCTCCAGAGGTTGAAATTTTCTTTAATTTCCCAAAGCAATAGCCATTTAATATTATTATTCCACTGAGAAATGTACTTAACCTGAAGCCCAATGATTTTTAGTTTCCTGAACTTCCACATTCAGTGCAGTCTTCATGGACTGAAAAAGTCAATATGTTTAATTTGCTATTGGTCAGTTATGAACTGGAATATTCCAGTAGTTTCTTATACTAATAACCACCTAATGGGTTGTACTGAGGATTAAATGGGATAATGCATGTAAAATGCTTAGCCTAGAGCTGGCACAATGTATGTGTTCTATACATGTGTGCTAGTCTACTGTTTTTCCCCAACTTTACTGAGATATAGCTGACAAATAAAAATTATACAATGCTCCTCAACTTCCGATGGGGTTACATCCCAATAAACCCATTCATCGTAAGTCGAAAATGCATTTAATATTCTGATAAATGCATCATAAAGTCAAAAAAATTTTAAGTTGAATCATTGTAAGTCAGGTACCTTCTGTATAAGTTGTACAGCATGTTTTGATACACACATACACTGCAAAGTGATTACCACAGTCAAGCTAACTAACATATCATCACCTCGTATAATTACTCTTTTTGTATCTGTGTGGTAAGAACAATTAAGATCTACTCTTAGCGTATTTCAAGTATACAAACATTATTAACTGTAGTTACCATGTTGTACATTTGATCTTTATAATTTTTTCCATCTTATCACTGACAGTCGGTACTCTTTGACCCAAATTCCTCCACTTCTCCCATCCGCCAGACCCTGGCAACTACCTTTCTACTATTTCTATGAGTTCAACTTCTTTAGATTTTACGTATTAACTGAGATCATGCAGAATTTGTCTTTCTGTGTTTGGCTTATTTCACTTAGTATAGCGTCCTCCAGGTTTATCCATGCAGTTTCAAACAGTAGGATTTCCTTCTTTTCTTATGGCTGAAAATTTCATTATACGTATCTATCACATTCTCTTTATCCATTCCTCTGTGGATGGACACGTATCTCAGCTATTGTAAACCATGCTGCAAAAAGTAGGGGAGTGCAGAGATCTCTCTGAGATACTGATTTCAATTTCGATAGACACATACCCAGAAGTTGGATTGCTCGATCCTATGGTAGTTCTATTTTCAGTTTTTTGAAGACCCACCATAGTACTTTCCATAATGGCTTTGTCAAGTTCACAATCCCACCAACAGTGTACAAGAGCTCCCTTTCCTCCACCCTGGCCAACACTTGCTGTCATTTGACTTCCTGATAATAGTTGTCCTAACAGGTATGAGATGACAGCTCATCATGATAATGATTTGCATCTCTCTGATTATTAGTGATGCTGAGCACTTTTTCATATACCTAATACCCATTCGTATGACCTCTTTGGAAAAAATGTCTATTTGAGTCCTTTCTTTTTTTTCTTTGCTGTTGAGTTCCTCATGTATTGGGGGTATGAGCTCCCTGCCGGATATATGGTTTGCAAGTATTTTCTCTCAATCTACAGGTTGCCTTTTCACCTTGTTAATTGTTCCATTTACTGTCTAGAAACTTTTTAGTTTGATGCAGACCCACTTGATTTTTGCTTTTGTTGCTTGTGCTTTTGGGGTCGTATTTATAAATTTATTGCCACTATCAATGTCAAAGAGCATTTCTCTTATGTTTTCTTGTAGGTGCTAGTACTACTGTTAATAGTTGCATTTATGAAGCACATTGTACAATTCTGAATAATCCATTACTACTGGACACTTTAATCTTCTTTGCTCCATACTTATGGTTCAAAATTTTGCAGCCCCCTTTGGCTTCCCTCACATCTTTCAGCCAACTTGTCCTGGGGATTTTACTTCTATACTCAGTTCCTACTACCCCAGCCCAGACACCATGTCTTCACTTGTCCTCTTCCTCCCTCAATTCTGCAGCCTCCTGTACTGTGTCCCTCACCCCACATCTCCCTGCAGTGTAATTCGTTTGCATACTGCCACCATATTAATAGGACAGTAAAGCACACATCTAATCAGGCCACTGATCTCAGAGATCTTAACATCTCATACAGAATTAAATGCAAATGGCAGAGGGACCTGAACGCCAGCTAAGGGTGTTGTAGTTAAATTTCTCGAACATCTAGTCTACCTTATCTCTCAAGCCTCAATTCTCACCACACATCTTTTGGATGATGTTCTGACTGCCACATACCTATGCTTTCAGAATTTTGTGCCATCAAAAATTATATCCTTTCTTCTCCCAACCTCCTGTCCTCTCTCCACTGCCTCCGTCTACTCCCACAAATACCTGCACTTCCAAACCTTAAGCATCCTCAAAGGCCCATCTCAACATATTCCTTCTGGTAACATTTCCAGATTTTTCCAGACACAAAATATGTTTTTCTCCTCTCAACTCCTGTAATACTGTAAACATGCCATTTTTATGGAATTTAACATTTGATGTGTGTTAGGTTGTATTTGTACTTGTGTTTGTGTACACAGAATATTCCGTATCTTACTGACTTCTCCTTAAAGATACAACACGTCTCATCTCTTAGCAAGACTGTATTACTGAATCCCTCCTAGTGGTGGGAGGGGTTGGTAAAAGTTGTTTGATATATCTGTCTCAATTATGGAGTGATTATTTGATTTTCAATGGCATGATTCCTTTTCTTTCCTTTCAAAGATATGCCTGAATATTCAGTTACAAATGAATTTTGCCGCAAACACTTCTTAATTGGAATTCTACTCCGAGAAGTTGGCTTTGCCCTGCAGGAAGATCAAGACATCAGACACTTAGCTTTAGCTGTCCTAAAAAACCTAATGGCTAAGCATTCATTTGATGATCGATACAGAGAACCAGTAAGTGATCTTCCTTTCTCCCTTCCGTAAACACCATTTAATGGCTCACTGCATTAAATGCATATCAAACCTACAAGCCTATTGATTTTTATTTGAATCATTTCTTTTGGCTACTTTTTCACCTAGAGAAAGCAGGCCCAGATAGCAAGTCTGTACATGCCCCTATATGGCATGCTTCTGGACAACATGCCAAGGATTTACCTGAAGGACCTGTATCCTTTTACTGTCAATACATCTAATCAGGTAAGCTTGCACAATACTTCACATTTCTATTTTAATAAAGAATTTGTCTTGTTTATATTTTTGCCCTGCACAACAATCCCCCTCCCCCCCACACACACGCACACACCATCTGTGAGCAAACTGGTAGCTAAACAACACTTTTGCTGGGTA
>NW_007728523.1:270772-271693 GCF_000696425.1 Galeopterus variegatus | reverse complement strand
CACACACACGCACACACCATCTGTGAGCAAACTGGTAGCTAAACAACACTTTTGCTGGGTATTTTGAGAAATTCACATCCATGTCATTTGTTCCAGATCGGTCACTTTAGCCTTCCACCTGGTCCATCTCTTCAGCATTTTATTTTTATTTTCCTCTGTTCTCTGCCTCACTGGCCAATTCTTTTCCATTTTTGTAGGTTTCCCTGTTGCATTCATGGTTCCATCCTCAGTGTACTCCTGTCCCCCACCTCTCTCTGCATTGCCGTTATGCCCAGCTGGTGTCAGTACAGCCAAGTGCCTTATTTATAGTCACTGCCCGGGAGTGGCCTGTTTATAATTCTTCCCCCACTCAGCCATCATTGTGCACAACAATCCGCTACAGATCTGTTGCCTGTGTGCAAATCCCAGACAAATTAACACACTGCTGAATCCAGTAACTATGGAAGATATTCCTATCTAAAAGTTAGAGTTATGGCTTTGGAATTTTTTTCTCTTTGGACCTTGTTTAAATCCCAGCAGTATCAGTTACTGCCTGGGTGACCTTATATAAGTTATCCAACCTCTTTAAGCCAGCATTTCCTTATTTGTAAAATGGGATAAAATACCTACATCATAGCATCCTTATGAGGATAAAATTGTGTAATAGAAAACATTCACATTGAGTCTGGGATATAATAAATATTTAAAATCTAGTTGTTAGTAATAGTAACATACATAAAATAAGCCATGATAGTAATAATATATGAGTATAATCTCTAATATAGTCCATGAACATATGTATATATAATCATTCCAGCTATTTAGTTCAGACCTAAAAGACTGTTTCTATTGCATCATAAAAAAAATCACATAAGCAATCAAATTGTGACTAAGAGTATGGATTTGATTGCATTCACTTTCACTGCTTACTCTGGCAGAAAA
>NW_007728523.1:268363-270074 GCF_000696425.1 Galeopterus variegatus | reverse complement strand
CATCTTGAATACAGGGATCTAGAGATGATTTAAGCACCAATGGAGGATTTCAAATCCAGACAGCTATGAAACATGCGAACTCTGTGGATACCTCATTTTCTAAAGATGTTTTAAATTCCATAGCAGGTACTGGAGACCTTCTGAGAACACTTGTGTTTAGCACTCATCCACGTCGACATTGTATACCACTGTGCTTTTTACCCAGTCCATAATTCATTATGCATAATCCATATGGCAAAGTATACATTTGTACAACTGAAGAGTCTGAATGCCAACCAGTAACTTCCTCTTCTAGTGTTCACTTTTACTTACCTTAAGAAGCATTCTACTCAGGTATTATCCAGTCGCTTCATTCTGGAAACAGTCTTTAAGTTTTCATGGCATACAGCATTTCAAAATAAAATAGCTCTTCAGTTTCAAAGATTATTTTTAAGAAGTATTTTGAAAATGACATTTTAATTTCTCATGAACTGTCAAAAGCTCCTTCTCAAAGTATCTTCATGAACTTTTACTAAAGCATTTTTAGAACGAGAGCTATCTTTCTACAAAGAGCATTTTAAGAAACCAAAGGAACATGCTTTATTTCCACTGGTAATGGTCCAAATTCTCCTAAGTCTTTAATGGCCATTCAATTAATATTTAAAATGTTGCATATCATTAATGCCGATCCCAGACTCTGTTATGTTCGCCTTTCACAACATAGCTACCACCTCAATAATCAATATCTTTTTGGTTCATCATTTCAGCTTTTTTTTTTTGTACCCATACATCTCATTACCATATGTGTGCTGTGGCTTGTGTTTACAGCATTTTCATCAATAGCTATTTCTACAGTAAACCATGCTGACTCCAGAGCCTCCTTAGCAAGTCTTGACTCCAATCCCAGTACCAATGAGAAGAGCAGCGAGAAGACGGACAACTGTGAAAAGGTGCGACTTCCCTCCCAGACTGACCAGTTGTCATGATTCCAAGTGACAAGTCTCTTCCTCTTACTCAGGCATTCTCGGCTCCTTCATTTCTAGATCCCACGACCCTTGTCTTTGATTGGCTCAACTCTTCGGTTCGACAAGTTAGATCAAGCAGAAACCAGGAGTCTCCTTATGTGCTTTCTTCACATTATGAAAACGATTTCAGACGGTAAAGAGAACTCTTTAAAATTAAATTTTTTNTTTTTTGAAAAAGCAAAGTTTGAATTTTAAAGAGTCTTATGCCCCACGGTGTTTCCTTTTAGAGACTCTCATTGCCTACTGGCAGAGAGCACCCAGTCCGGAGGTGTCCGACTTCTTCAGCATCTTGGAGTAAGTTATACAGTTGATTAGATAACACTTTTTTTCTGGAACCTTCACAACATCAGACTGTACCCCATAAGCATGCACAATTACAATGTGTAAATTAAAATATTTTTTTATTGAAACAGTTGATTGTACATATCTATGGAGTACACTTAAATATCAATACCTGTGTGCAATATGTGATGCTAAAATCAAGATAATTAGTATATTCAAAAATAAACAAATGAAAAAAGAAAGCTATGACAGTCACAATGATATGTTGAACTTTCAAAAGCAGAGAATAGAACTGAGGTTACTGGAGGTGGGAAGAGGTGGGGGGCGATAAAGGAGGAATTGGTAAAGGGCCACAGAAAAACGATTACATTGTGTAATGCTGAATAAAATAAATTTTTTTAAAAAGTTTTTTTATGGGCCGGCCC
>NW_007728523.1:266755-267932 GCF_000696425.1 Galeopterus variegatus | reverse complement strand
AAAAAAAAAAAGTTTTTTTAAAAAAGGAGAGAGACGTTTACAAATACAGCCACTAAGCGTTCTGCTGTACAATTTCTATTTTACACAATAACAGATGATAGAGTGTTGCGTGGTGTTCCAGGGAACGGATATTCTGTTGAATTTTTGGTTGGTTTGTTGCAATGATAAACATGAGTTATATCTTAAAAAAAAAATTAGCTCATTTTACCACCATTCATTCCAAAGACCGTATGGTAAATTATATAATAATACATAAAACATATTTAATTTACTATTTTCTTCAGTATACTAAATGAAAAGTTTGTATAAATAAAAGGTTATAAATAATTGGAATATGACTTTTTTTCCCCCCTTTCTAGTGTTTGCCTTCAAAATTTCAGATACCTAGGAAAACGCAATATAGTAAGGTAATGATTTTAAATTCTAATAGGTTAATCTGGTTTTTTAAAAGATTATGACACATATCAATATATCAGGTTCAAAAATAAATATATGTTATAAATCTTAAAATGCAAATAAGGATTGTTAGGTTGACTTCACATTAGGCAAAGAACTTTGAAGATGGTCCCATACCCGTAGTAGAGCTAGGAATAAAGTTGTCTAGGGAGAAAAGCACAAACACACACATTTTTAAAAGGAAACACATTTCATGTATCTTCAGAGCTAATTTATCTATTGTTACATAGTTATAACTTGGAAGATATCTAGTTAAGAAAAGACATCTAGTAAACTAAAAAATAAAAAGTAATCTGAAATAACTTTGCGCTGTCATCATCTTCTCATGAAAGACAACAAAGTTCACAGCACCTTCACTCACCCCCACTCTCCCATTTCCAAAAGAAAATGGGATTTTATGTTTTACTGATTCATAGCATGTGAAATATTTCATTCTTCACTAACTACTTTGTCAGTTGCCATTCTCTTTTCATATGTAAGTTACAAATGCTAAGCTGTAATTAAAACTTAGTTTTCCTTGCAGAAAAATTGCTGCTGCATTTAAATTTGTGCAGTCCACCCAGAACAATGGAACTCTCAAAGGATCCAATCCTTCCTGCCAGGCATCAGGTCTCTTGTCACAATGGTAATGTCACATTTGCTGGGTATTTAACATTGTATATGTGTGTATATATGTGTATATGTGTGTATGTCAGCATGGAGGTTGGATAAACACATACTC
>NW_007728523.1:262704-265772 GCF_000696425.1 Galeopterus variegatus | reverse complement strand
CATTTCCTAGTCATTAGACTGATTTGACTCACGTATAGGACCTGGAATCATTCTTCATTAGTCTGCCCAATGGCAAACATTTGTCCTGAGATCCTGCCTCAGAGCTCCTCGGGGTCTAGTAAATAAGAATTCTTTGCTAACATTTTCCCAGGTTTGATTTATTCTTCCCAGAGGTATAATAATAATACATAATGTGAATATTTTAGAAAGACTTTAAGAAGGGAATATGAAAGTGGTATATAGCCAATAAATCCTATAATAAATTTTACCTCCCTCCACGAGGACCCTTTAGAATGGCTCTCTAGTGAGAAAGTAAATGAAAAAAAAAAATGTAATGGGTGTGTTTTGCAAATAGTAGTAGAATAGAGGACAGTAAAGAATTGCTTTCCACCTTCAATACTAATAATAACCCACCTGAGGTCACTGCAGTTCTGTAGATGTTTGGAGAGTTAGATTTCAGGCTTCTCTTGGACTATCTGAACAGCTCCTGGCCATTTGCAGTCCTCACCCCCTAGAAACCAGGGCTTTTCCTCCATGAGTTCCAGACTAGATTGATAAATCGTGAGGAATTTCCAAACACAGAGATAGGAAAGCCAGGGTTGTTTCAGTACAGATTTTAAGCTTTATCTCTTTAAAAATAATTTGATGCATCTGAGCTATACAATATTGTACTTTTTAATGTCTGCCACTGTGTCTGATCAGCCAGTAGACAACTTAGCATTTATGGAATCCCACTATTTCATTTAAAAAAATGAATGTGTTTGAATAGATTTAATTTGTGTGTCTGCTATTCTATATATTATTCTTCTGAACCCTATTTTGGCTTAAATAAAATTTTTCCAAAAGTACTTTAAAAAGTCCCTTTTATCATGTCACCTATAATTAATACTTTGGATAAAAAGTCTGTTCAAATTATTTTTTATATTTGACTCAATCTAGAATATTTCAATGAATCATTGAATATAACATCTCCAAGTAACTTGAACTGCCTTTTTATTTAATTTTCAGGATGCACACCACTTCCAGTCACGAAGGACATAAACAGCACAGATCACAAACTTTACCTATAATACGAGGCAAAAATGCACTTTCTAACCCCAAACTCTTGCAGATGTTAGACCATACCATGACCAGTAAGTAAACCAGAAATAATAGGAACAAGATGATTATCAGTTTTTCTCTAGGTATGTGTAGCATATGAAATGCATAATGGTGTTTTAGAAATGTAAGGAATATTGTTGTTCCAGTGAAACCCCTGCTTTTAAGGATTGCTGTTGCCCTGGGATATTTCTTAGAGGAAAGAGTGATTTTAAGAGTGTAGTGCCTTTATGGGGAAAAAAGGGGTTGGGGACAACTCTCAGTGTAATATGCTGGGTAGCTTCTCGGTAAACAAGTAACTTTGGGCATTGTGAGGGTTGTGGGGGCCTCTCTCAACCAGGTTATTACTCGGTGGGAAGAGGATAACGTTGTCCATATCCCAGAAGCAGTAAGCATGCAATCTTGAATCCAGAGATGCATATGTCCCAGATTATGAATGAGGAAAAAACGGAACCCAGTGTTCTATAGCATGTAATTGTTAGCAATTACGGATGCGTGGCCCACAGTTACTTGTTTAAAGGTACATGCCTTAACCTGTAAACACACTTTGTGCCTTTCTGAAGGGGCCCTTTGTGTAGGCTGTCCACTGAGACTGTACATTTGGTCTATTAACCTGGAAGCATAGAACTTGAAACAGCCTGATTATGGATGACATATGACCTTGTCGATGGCTGAATTAATGGAACAGAGCTAAGAACTAGAGGAAATCCTACAGCTGTCATATGCAGAGGGCACACGCACTAAAGACTCTGTCTAGTGTTTTTAATTTAGCAATAGGAAAATTGAAAAAACAAAAGCACTTTTATTTAATAAACTAATAATCTAAATACCAGTAAACACTGTGTATTGCAATTGAAGGAAATCCTTTTTAGAGCACAAAGAATTTTCTTAGACATTTGTGTATGTTTTACTTTATATTTTGTAGGCAACTCCAATGAAATAGACATCGTGCACCATGTAGACACTGAGGCTAATATAGCTACAGAGGTTTGCCTCACTATCCTAGACCTGTTATCCCTCTTCACTCAGATTCACCAGGTGAATATGATCATAATATTTTCTGCATGTGATAAAATGGGAGTTAGAAAAGTCATGTGAAGTCAAGAACATGTTTTTTAAATAATTTATGAAATCAATTAGCCTTATATAGATCAACTTAAGCATAAAGATGAAATTCAGATTTTATCTCAAGTTGACTAATGCAAGCTCGATATACTTACACATATGTATTTCACTATTGTCAGATAATAGTCTTTCTGATTTCCCTTTGCTGTCAGGCAAGCTGGGCTGAGTGAGACTGTAACTCTGTGCTTTTTCAATATTAAAGGGAGAGATGAATCGTGCTATGTATTAAATTGACAACTACATCCAAAAAACTAATAAGGTTGAGCATCTTTGTGTGTGACATACCTATTAAAATGGCTAAAATTTAAAAGACTGATCATACCAAGTTTTGGCAAGGATGTGGAGAGACTGGAACTTTCATTTACTATTGGTGGGAATGAAAAATGGTAAAAACACTTCGGAAAACAGTATGGCCATTTCTTAAGAAGTTAATAACACATTTATCATGTGACTAGCCATTTCAAAACTGGGTGTTTACCCAGGAGGAATAAAAGCATATGTCCACACAAACACACACAGTTTTGTACACACATGCATCGCAGCTTTATTTTTAATAGCAAAAAATCTGGAAACAGCCCAAATATACATCAACAGGTTGATGGATTAAAAAAGCTTGTGGTATATTCATACAATAGAATACTTCTCAGCAGTAAAAAAGGAATAAACTACTGATACATGCTACAACATGATGAATCTCAGGAAGCCATCTGGAAACAGCCCAAATATACATCAACAGGTTGATGGATTAAAAAAGCTTGTGGTATATTCATACAATAGAATACTACTCAGCAGTAAAAAAGGAATAAACTACTGATACATGCTACAACATGATGAATCTCAGGAAG
>NW_007728523.1:239648-262374 GCF_000696425.1 Galeopterus variegatus | reverse complement strand
CTCAGCAGTAAAAAAGGAATAAACTACTGATACATGCTACAACATGATGAATCTCAGGAAGCCCAGGCAAAAAAGAAAAAGTATATACTATATAGTTCCATTTATATAAAATTTTACAAAATGCAAACTATGCAAACAGAAAGCAGATTGCCAGTTGCCTAGGGATGTGGAGGAAGGGTGGGAGGAAAGGATTACAAAAAGATACTAAAAACCTTTTGAAAGTAATAAATGTGTTCATTATCTTGATGGTGGTGATAGTTTCATGGGTGTCTACCAATGTCAAGTTTATCAAATTGTACACCTTGAATACATGCAATTTATTGTATGTCAATTATACTTCAATAAAGCTATTAAAAATATTTGCTGCTCAAGCAAATGAGCTTACAAACCCAGGCTAACACAGTAAGGACTGAGCCAGGAAAAGCTGAATACATTGAATAAAGTCTCGACACCCGAAAGAATGATTACACCAAGAAAGCCTTGTTTTTAGGTGACACATCAGCATGGTAGTAGAAAAAGCAAAAACTACATTTTGGTTCTTTATTGCTCAATAGAAATGTTGCTCGAATCTCATACATTTTAAAGGCTTTACGAATGGCTGCAAGGACCTGCCTCTCTGTGACTTCATCTCCTGACCCCACCCCACTTGCCCAGTACCAGGCTCTTTTTTCTCAACTTGAACTCACAACCTCCTCTCCAACCCAAGGCCCTGTACTCTCTGTTTCTCCCCCCTGGAACAATCCTCACAAATTTCTCCAGGGCAGGCTCTTTAGCTCATGTGTCAATTATCCATTAGAGGGGTCTTTGCTGACTGCCCTATCAAAGAAACTTTATTAGCAATTACTTTCTATCATATCATCCTACTCTATTTTCTTATTTAGTCATGTTTTTTTCAACCACTGCTATGTAAGTTTCACTGGGAACATAAACCATATCTTCTTGTTCAGTACTTTATTTCCAGCACTCAGAATTGTGCCTACCACATGGTAGGTACACAGTAAATATTTTTTGAAAGGATACAAATGTTCTTTCACTTATTCTAAATAACATCTGTGCTGAACTTCTAGAGACAACTCCAACAATCTGACTGTCAAAATTCCTTGATGAAAAGGGTCTTTGATACCTACATGATCTTTTTCCACGTCAACCAGTCGGCCACAGCACTAAAGCATGTGTTTGCCTCCTTGAGACTGTTTGTAAGCAAGGTAAGGATCCTTAAGGTTCCAGCAAAAGCTCAGTTAAGGATGATAATGAACATGTAATAATCCTTAATCTCTCAGTATGAAGGGAAGAAGGTTTGTTTTCTTCTATTTTGGTTTTATTAGACATTGATTCCTGGTCTCAAAATTAGCTCACAGCGTTAGCAATCTATCTGCTTGGATATTAAAAGGGAATAAAACTAGCCACCAATTCTTTGGGTTCTCAGTTTCAGTGTTTGTGGGATTGAGTTAGAGAAAATTTATACGCTCAATGTCATGTCTGTTCATGCCAAGGTAAGCATTCCACATTAAAGTGGATACAACTACTGCCTTTGAGCACACCTGTAAATAACATTTGTGATTTTAACAATGTCAGGTAAATAGAGGACATTTCAAAGCACTCAGTTATTTTGGGTTTTCATCAATGATTGATACAAGAGATACAATGTAAAGAAGAATTATTTCTAGGGAGAAAACAGAAATACTAACAGACTTTAATAAACAAAATTATATCCTCACTTGCAAAAGGAAAAAAAAGACTAGGTTGAAAAAATAAAGAGGGGATTTTGTTCTGGGGAATTGTCAAATATGAAAATTAACAAAGCAAAATGAAGGAAAGTTGCTCACTTCACCTGTTTTGCCGTTTCTGCAGTTTCCTTCAGCATTTTTTCAAGGGCCTGCAGACCTCTGTGGATCATTCTGCTATGAGGTCCTAAAATGCTGTAACCACAGGTCACGGTCAACTCAGACAGAAGCCTCAGCACTTCTGTACTTTTTCATGAGGAAGAATTTTGAAGTTAACAAGCAGAAGTCAATTGTCCGGTCCCACTTACAAGTAAGTGCTGCTAATTTTCATTAATGCTATTGTTAAAACCACTGGTCTGTTTCAGCAGTGATTAAGACCTGCTGTCCCCAGGTCAACCTGTAACTCCCCACCAGATTTCTCCTTAAAGACATCCATCACACTCGGCTCTGGGGTTGTAGGAGTTGCACAGCTGAGCAGAAACCAGCAGAGCCCATATCTCCCTTATGCTTTTTTTTCTTTCGCCAGGGGATAGAATTGCATAGAATAGACAACTCAGGAAATCATGGCTAGCTCAAGGAAGCCAAATCTCACCAAATTCCAAATACACACATTTCTTTCTTAGAGGCATCCCAAGATTCCTGCCCTGTATTACCTGGCTTTCTGAAGATTTAGTACGTAAAGATGTCATGCATTGGACCTACAGGAGAAATTAATGACACATTCATCCAATCCAGTGAATTTCTTTAAAACTACTATTTCTGATTTTGCTTTTGGGGATTCATATTTTTTTTCTCTTCCAGCTCATCAAGGCTGTAAGCCAATTAATAGCCGATGCTGGGATTGGAGGGTCTCGGTTTCAACATTCCCTTGCAATTACCAACAATTTTGCCAATGGAGACAAGCAAATGAAAGTAAGAAATGTTTTGTGTGCTTTTTCTAAACTGAAGTGGATTCTTTTTGTGAGATATCAAAATCATAAAAATATATGAATTCTGCATTGTGTTTGAGACTTTGAGACTTACATTGAGTTTGCTTGTTTGAATTGATAATCAGCTCTTACACTTTCAGCACATGATCTAATAAGTGGAATTTCCAAGAGGCATGGTTGAGTGGTACATAACAAGAAGATTTACCATAAATATCCAGAAATACAGTAATTCACTCATAACTCCATTCTTGGGAAAATTCATCTTATCTTTCTTTTAGCACTTTCTGAAAACTCCTTCAGTCATTATATTGAAAATCCCAAGGCTAGAGCCAGGCTTTAGTCATGGCTAGACCCAGGGATGAAAGCAAATCTTTCAGATTCCCTCCCCCTTTATCTTTCTTTTAGCACTTTCTGAAAACTCCTTCAGTCATTATATTGAAAATCCCAAGGCTATAGCCAGGCTTTAGTCATGGCTAGACCCAGGGATGAAAGCAAATCTTTCAGATTCCCTCCCCCTACTGCCTCTATTTTGCCTCTGTCTCTGTGTCTCAGTTGAGTTTTCCTCTTTCACTTCATTTACAGGTAGGTTCTCCCCATCTCTGAGCTTGCACTCAGAAATTCTAAGGATGCTGTTAGTGTCTTATGAGTGGAAACTAACTTATTTCAATACTGTTGTTCCAGTTAAAGTCCCAGCACTGAAATTTTTTGATCCAACCTTGTATCATATGCACAGTTCTAAACCAATCACTGTGGCCTTGGGGATCAAAGAATATAACTGGCCAGGCCAGTGTCATGTGCCACCCATGGTGCCTAGGAATGAAGTCAGACCTATTTATATAACAAGAACTAGAGTCAGGAAGGAGAAGGATAATTGGGATGTTTTACTACAAAAGGGTGAGCTAGCTAGAAGACAAAAGAATAGTCTTCTACAGTTCTTATCTTCAATTGTATATAACCATAGTCACAATGCATAGAATGCATGTATATAAAATGCACACACTTATGAACAATGTATAGAATGCACCAAATTGTGCTGTCATGTCATAATTACTAGCATAATGTGAAGTTAACATATGAATTCTAAACAGATAATGACACAGGCTCTGTCTTTTCCAAAGAACAGCAATTTCCCAGCAGAGGTGAAAGACCTAACTAAACGTATAAGGACAGTTTTGATGGCCACAGCTCAGATGAAAGAGCATGAGAAGGACCCCGAGATGCTGGTGGATCTCCAGTACAGCCTGGCCAACTCCTATGCGAGCACCCCCGAACTACGGAGGACCTGGCTGGAAAGCATGGCCAGGATTCACGCAAGAAATGGAGACTTATCAGAGGTGGATTAGCAAAGGCTCAGTCATTCATGATTGGCATTGCCCTCTTTATCGGGACAATTGGATTTTCATTTAGAGCATGAGTTATAAAAAGTTATCATATCTGTCCACTAATCTAGATATGACCCAACTATACATTATGTACAATAAATTCACATATAGGATTCAAGGATGCCTAACTTCAAGTAAATAAGATCAAATAAAGGCCAGAGTCAGGGGGACTGCATTTGTGTGAAGCATGACACAGAGCTGAATGCTAAAAACCTGAGGCTAAGGAGGGAGGTGAGAAAAGTGTCTAGAAATTGAGAGTTATATAAATTAATGTTCTGTGGTTTAAAACTTCTTCTCTGCCACTGGGGTGGAATGGGAAAGCTTGTCACCACGGCAGGTAAACCCAGGCAGGGGTCATCAGTCCTCATTTGCACTAGTGTGAACTGGTCATGGAAACAAATGACACTCCCTAGCACCATGTGAGGAGAGTCCATTGTGGGAAGATTACAAATCAATATCTAACTTTTTTATGTCACTTTAAACACTGAGTGGATTTATATATGGCAAATTACTGCACCCAAGGGCCTCTGAGTACCAAATGGGGAGGTGCTGCTCTATTCCCAGAACTATGCCCCTTTTGGGAAGAGGTTAATTTGTCTGGGGCAGTCCTAAAATCTGAAACCCTTCTAAATGCATGTGGTAATCAGGGACTCTGGAATGGAAACCAGAAGCCTGATTTCTGGTTTGGCAGCCATTTGGTGAGTACAAAAATGAGAAACTCCGGTTCCCTTGGACTGCCCTGAAAATGGTGAAATCCTTCCATAGAACTTCAAAAGAAAAAGCTGCAGTCATTTGGAATCTTCAGCAAGTCAAGTGTTAATATATGTTCAGCAGTGTTCAGGGCTTTCTTTATAGGAGATATTAGAGAAAAATAAAATATCACACATATCCTGGTTTGGGGGAAACACGCATGTTACATCAGGTGTCACTGTTTAATCAAGTTCTAACTTGTGAGGTGACCCTTTTAAAGCAATAGAAATTTAAGAGGGGCCATTACTGGAGGTAGAAAAAATTAGAGGGCAGATTATTTTTATTTCCAATTTAGATCCAGATACTGTGGTTTTAATTTAAAAAAAAAGAGAGAGACCTGTGGATTTTTTTTTTTTAATCTAGGTTTAGATATTAAGGGAGGAAGATAATTCTATGGGAAAATTCTTCAGGCTCCTTCATTCACCCATCTCAAAACTACATCAGAAAGAAAAAAACAAACAAAAAAATCCAAGTTCTCATTTTATTCTTGATGGTAATTTTGGGGGAAATCTATTGATTCTTGTTTTCAATTCTACCATTACAAAGGATTCAACTATATAATATATTCTGACATGTAGTACTGACTTGCCTTGGGAGATTAGTCCTAATTAGAAAACGAGTAAAATCCATCCTCTGAACCTGTTTTCTTTGTTGCTACAGGCTGCTATGTGTTATATCCATATAGCTGCCCTCATCGCAGAATACCTGAAAAGAAAGGGTAAGATGACCGTGTGGGGGAGGAAAAATGTCCAGAAATCAGCATGCTGAAATCTAACTTAAAATTAACTGATTAATTTTAGATTTTATTCATCTGTTACGTTTCATTAAGTAGCATTCACTTTCACAGATATTTCTCATTATGCTGTACTTTAAATTTTTTAACCCTATCATGCCATTAGCATATTTATTTTATTACAGCAAGGCTAACTGTATGGTTAGCTTCTCAGTTCAAAATGAGAACGCCTCACTAGTTAACGATTTGTAGTTTCATATGCTTGTATTAACACAAACATGTAGCGATGTCCTAACCTCATCTTGCACTACCATAGGTTACTGGAAAATGGAAAAGATTTGCACACCTTCCCTGCTCCTGGAGGATACCCATTCCTGTGATAGCAATCCATTACTAACAGCTCTTGGCAGAGGAAGTGAGTGATCTGTCATCCTTTACCCCCAGTGCAGAGAAAATCAGGCTGCTACTTGAATTCTACCTCAAGGAAACTTTCATAAATATATTCTTAGAAGCAAAAACTATCTCAGACCTGCATAACATACTGTGCAAAGATTTTAACCTCCTACAACTCAGAAATCCCATCCAAAATTTATGAAGTTTAGATAAAAAGTTCTCAGCAAATAGAACTATGTTACCCAATATTCAGGATTATGAGTTATGGCCATATTTAGCTACCAATCTGCATGCCAGTCTGCCATTGGAATTTTACTCTGAAATTAATGAATTGTTTAAAATGGCAATAGGACTCTATTTTAATTTGTAAATGTAATGAAATTGTTTATTCAGAACAAGAGATGCAAAAATGGAGACATACAAATACTGTATATATATGTAGGACTTTTTAATCTGAATGTTTCCTTTCATTTTTTTTAAGCATAAACTGACTCTGACAATTTATAACTTAATTTATATATAAATTTCCTTTAAATAAAAATATTCCATCTTTAATGTTGGATAAAAAAAGATTTTATAACAATGACTAAGGAGTTATCCTTTGTAAAAAATGTGGCAAAATCTGAATGTTTCCTTTCATTTTTTTTAAGCATAAACTGACTCTGACAATTTATAACTTAATTTATATATAAATTTCCTTTAAATAAAAACATTCCATCTTTAACATTGGATAAAAAAAGATTTTATAACAATGACTAAGGAGTTATCCTTTGTAAAAAATGTGGCAAAATAGTTAACACATTTAATCTGCATTCTCTTGCAAAAGTTTGTTCAAGCTCAAAGTTTATGAACTGCAATCTACCTTAATTTCCAAAATGCAGTAGGAAACCCATTCTATGAACAACAGAAATACATTGTTAGATGTTAAAATCAAAATACCTAAACAAAATATAAATGGGTTTTAGTTGCAATATTTCAGAAACATAATTCATTCCTTATTCTTTTAAATGTGTATATTTTCTAAAAGGAGCCAGTGGATTTTGCAAATAAGACATTTGAACCGAATGACCAAAGTGACCTGTAAGACGGTGAAGTCACTTGTTTGCAGATCTGGCCTCATGGGTCATGCCCACCCTGAAATTCAGGAAAACTGATAAAACCAGGTGTCAGTTTGAGAAGTTGTGAAAACTTATGTCCCCAAGTGTTGTATGAATCTTTAATATTCAAAAATTTTTAAACACCCACTTTCAGATCTAAGGTAATATTGGAATATAGCATGCCTATTGAGGAAAGGGTGTATTTATTTAGCAAACTTTAAAATAGGGAAGGTAGTTATTTATGATGCATTAGCACATATTCATATCCATCATATATCTGAAGTTCATTGGCATGTATTTTAAATCCATAATATACTTTTATGTCACAATGTTTCTCTGAGTCAGTAAACTATCCCTTCCCTACAATGTGTACATGATAAGAATATAAATGAGTATAGGCAACTCAAGAAAGTATAACTGCCTCAGTTGTACTAATAAGTGATCGTCATCCTGCAAGAAGTATGTTGTGACTTTTCCTTCTATAATCTTCAGTTTAATTACTGAAGATATATTTTATAAAAAAGTAGGAATGTAAAATTTTTTAGAAAGCAAGGATTGGATTGTAATAATTGCTATAATTATAATTTCTAGCATGTTATGGGACTGATAATTTATATAGCCAATGAGCTGATTATTAAAAAGAAAATATTTTACAAAAGTACTAAAAAGCACTTGCTACATGGAAGGCACTGCACTAAGCACTGTGCCGGCAATATCTCAATTAGGTGCCAGTAACAAATCTATGAGGTAGGTGCTGTTATCACCTCTTTTTTGTAGCCAAGAAGCCCAAGAAACACTAAATAACGTGCCCCAGAGCCAAAATTCAAGGGCTGGTCTGTCACTCCAGCCTGTGCTTTTAAACACTCACATTCCTCACTATTCAGATCTGATCCCTCCTGTGGGAACATTACCGACCATTCCCAACATTATCAGCTTTTTTAACAGATATCTGTAGCGTTAGGTATTTTTTAATCTTGGTGGCCAAGACACTAAGAAAATTTGAGGTTTCTAGACAATGCATATGACTGAAAATTAGCAAGTATTGAGCATTGCCTTTATAAAGCATTGACTCTGCCACTTTTTTTAGATATTAGTGTTTTGAATCCTTCAACATCCTTTAAAATAGATGTTAATGTCTCCATTTTAACAAAAGAGGGAAGCAGACTTAGAGAGGTTAGAATATTGGGGCTACATCTGTGTACAAATCCTGTGTTCCGTTCATAATCCCACAGCTTCTTATAGAAATTGTATCACCTGAAAATTATACAAAAATTATAAAAAGGGGAACATTGTTGCCTGACAGAGAGTATTTATTAACAGTCATAAGCTAACTATCTCACTGATTGTGTGAGCCTTATCCTACCACTTGTAACATCATGAAGAAAGGCATTATGTTGGCTCAAATAATTATGTTTCATTCTGCTTGGTCTTTCCAAGGCATGTTCTCCATGGGATGGCCTGCTTTTCTGAGCATTACACCAAATATCAAAGAAGAAGGAGCAATGAAAGAGGATTCAGGAATGCAGGATACACCATACAATGAGGTTAGATTAAAATAATCTAGTGTACAGTAACTGAGTACAAAGATACATTGATTTTGATATTAAGCTAAATAGGGGGGAAACAAGCTTATTCAGAATTCAGATAAAGTTATTCTATGTTTAATATGACTTAGACAAAATGAAATTAATACTGACATTAAACCAAGATTAATAGATGTCAGATTGCATTGATAAAGCATTATTTTCAATGAAAATTTAAATTAAGCTTTATTTACATCTCTAAGATGAATCCACGTGTGCGTGTTCAGCTCTTCTATAATATCTACAGTCTTTCGTCTTAATAAAGGCGATAAGGGATGCCAGAAATTTTACAAGCTGGTCTCAACTTTTTTCTTTAATGCATTAGCGAGTTTATTTACAAATGTAGTTGAACAGAAAGGCTCACTAGTTACTGCAGAAAGCTTCTGCTATGCAAAACACATTTAATTAATGAAAAGAAGAAGCTTTAAATGGGGAATTACTTAGCAACAATTCTGGCAAAGAAAACAGAGTTCCCTTATCAAATAAATAAAATATTTCATATGCTAATATTTTTTAAATCATAATGTTATACAGGTGGAAAAAGGATACAGAAAGGAAATTTGGGGGGTGAATTTTAATGAAATTTTTATATGTGGTTTACATCAATTTAGTGTACATTTCAAATAAATACAGTAAATGCAACTACATATTTATATTAACTATTTCAAATAATGTTTAAGAACCTTTTCTTTAAAGTCATTTTTAAAACATTCCAACAATATCATATGTTTGCTTTAGAGCTCCTATAATTCAGTTCAGTAAAACATTCACTAAACCATAGTACACGTGAGGTATTGAGCTGGGAAACAAAGATAAATAAGGCGTGATTACCACTCTCAAAGAGTTTAGAATCTTAAGAAAGGCATAATTCCTTTGGGGTGGGGAATGGCCAGTAACTATAAATCTAGGCATCATATATGGATACAATTAAAAGGGGAACAATTTTCCACATGAAAGTGGTCGGAATGGAGATGGATAGGACATAAATAGAAGCTCTCCATATTTTTGTGCTGGGTCTTGACATTTGATAGGACTCGAAGGTGTCAAATGAGGAATAAGGTTCTTGTAGGTGCAGCAGCAACATGGGCAAAAGCATGGAGGGAGAAAGTATTCTAAAATTGGAGCATGGTATGGTCGCAGTGCAAAGTCAATGTCAGGGTGTTGAAAGAAGGAGGCACAGAAAGAAAGGCTGGTGCTTCCTTGTGGAGCTCCTGGAATGCCAGGCTAGGGAGTTTGGACAGCAGTTCTTAGACTGGAGTTCCCACAAGGTTTAGGGCAGTACAGATCTCATGATCATACTTATGTTTTAGAAAGAAACACTACTGGAGAGCAGTAAATGGAGAGGGAATACAGATTGACCAGAAAATTACTGCAGGGGTCTGGGAATGATGTAATAGGGGTCGCATCTAAGTCAGTGACAGTGAGAATAGAAAGACCTAGACGGATCTGAAGGCATTCCTTAGGGTTAAATTAGCAATTTGGGGTACCAATTAGATGATGGTAGTGAGGGAAAGGGAAGAATCCAAGATGACACCACAATCCTTTACTGGGTTGTAAATCCCCTTAGCAAAGACAGGGAACACAGGAATCCTGCTAGGAAAAAACTTGACAGTGCAACAGTTTTGCAACCAAGTTCCAGAGATGAGCCACAACTTTAACCACATAAATCTCATTTTGATTGGGGGGGTTTGCAGAATATCCTGGTGGAGCAGCTGTACATGTGCGTGGAATTTCTTTGGAAGTCTGAGCGGTATGAACTCATCGCTGAGGTCAACAAGCCCATCATTGCTGTCTTTGAGAAGCAACGAGACTTCAAAGTGGGTATTCTAACCCCCTGGAGAAAAAAATATGTGTCCCGCTCCAAATTAGAAAATTACTTACAATTTTCAAAAGTAAAAGGTCCCTTTTTATGTCAATATCATCTTCATGAAACCCTTCAATTTATGATTTCAGAAATTGTCAGATCTCTACTACGACATTCACCGGTCATATCTGAAAGTGGCAGAGGTGGTGAACTCAGAGAAGCGGCTCTTTGGTCGCTACTATCGTGTGGCATTTTATGGGCAGGTAGGTTTAACAGAAGCATCGTAGCCTATCAGTTGCGCTGAGCAGTCAGCTGTAGTCTTTCATTCTTTATAAGACATCTAACTACTTGTGCTGATAAATGGAAGGGGTGTGGGAGTGGGTGTGTCTGAGTACATTTGAGTGTTTCTCCCAATGTGAGGGTCTATGTGTTTGCCCATAGGAATGTACTAAGCTGGGAAACAAATAAGCAGAGAAATCTATGGGCCTTAATGCAGATCAAGCTAAAAACAGTGATCTCTAATTTGCTGGAGAAAGAGGGGTGCTTATTTTCAGCCTCCTGTTCTTCCCAGTTCACCCCAAAATATCTATTTATAGGTTCATGTCATATATTAAATTCAAATTAAATGGAACATGTTTTAAGAAATGACCTTCATAGCTTTCTAGGAAGTAAAAGGATTCTTAGGGGCTCCATTATATCAAATCTTTGACTTTTTACAATCATGCAATTTCTTTCTCCTGCTTTCAAACTATCACTGTTTCTAAGCAGATCACTATATGGTTGCTTTGTTTCCTGTATTGCAAGTCAAGGTAATTTTAAAGTTATCTTTTCCATTGTACTGCACAAGTAATAAATAAGACTGAAAACAGTGGCTAGCCATAAGCATTGGCCTGAAAGTGAACATATTACGTTTTAATTATGAATGTCTCTGAGCAGTGCTTTAAATGGGATACTCAGGCACACCACCTTGGTGTTTGTTTGTTTGTTTGTTTGTTTGTTTGTTTGTTTGTTTCAGGAAGGCTTTTGACTCTATTGTGCCACCTTGGTGTTTGTTTGTTTGTTTGTGTGTTTGTTTGTTTGTTTGTTTGTTTGTTTGTTTGTTTCAGGAAGGCTTTTGACTCTATTGTGTTTGTTTGTTTGTTTGTTTGTTTGTTTGTTTGTTTGTTTGTTTGTTTGTTTGTTTGTTTGTTTGTTTGTTTGTTTGTTTGTTTGTTTGTTTGTTTGTTTGTTTGTTTGTTTGTTTGTTTGTTTGTTTGTTTGTTTCAGGAAGGCTTTTGACTCTATTGTATTTCAGCTCAAGTATTTCAGATGGTTGCTCTTGCAGATAAACAGTCCATTCATTTATTTTCACAGTTGCAATGACTCTAGGACCTCTTACCTCCTTCCCCACCTCATGTAAGGCACTCTTCTTACACACTCACACTCAGCCTCTTGTTCTCCTCAGAATCTTTTAAGGCTGCAGCTGAAGGAGTCAAATCCAGAGTGGTTATTCTAGAACATTTCCGATTGAAGTCTTTTGAAAAACATAAAAGTTTCCTGTAATCACCAAAGGCAACTTAAAAACTAAGTTCTGCATTAATACAGATCGTTTCTACCTGGAAAGGAAACTATCACCGAGTAGCCACTTTTTCATAAACAAATTAGTCCAAGCTGGATTCTTCTCACAGCACAACAGCATCAGGATTATAGAGAAAGAGAAATCCAGTGGTGTGAGGAACAGAGATCTGCAGAGACAGTCTATGGAAAAAGCTAAATTTAGACACTGTGAGGGTCTGTGGAAAAGAAATGAACTATCTGCAGTGATAGTATATACTGGGGGAAAGAGGCGTGGGGATCTTTAGGAGAGGACAAAAGAGAAGAGGAAATGGTATCTTGGAAGCCATGAATAAAATATGCAGTTTGTGACCTTGGTGAAACATTAGCAAGAAAAATGGCAGAAAACCCCATCGTGAAGGGGAGGTGGGACTTGAGGAATTGAAGGGGAAATATAGGGTTTCAAGGGAGATGGCTACAGGCTAACTGAACAGCACAGTAGCCCACAATGTGTGCATTTGGCTAAACCAGATATGACTCTGCAACTCTTCAGGACATCTTTCCAGTGAAAAGGAATGAATTACCATTAATACCCTGGTCATGAAAACCAGATTGCTTACCTAATGGTTTCTCCAACCAGTATCTGAAATATAGGCCATTAATTAGGTGGAAACAAATCATGCTGCTTTTCAACTAGTTTTTAATGCAGATGTTTACTCTTTTCTCCTTTTGGTCTTGATTGTTTCAGGCTGTGGTAAGTTTGCTCTCTTCACTTGCATGCTCTAATAATCCTCACACTTCCCTCTGTATGGTTTTACTGAATCTTAACTTTTTTTGTGCAAATCAACATTTGGTATAAAGGGTGAGATAACCTTGCTTTTGTTCATTTTAGAGTCATCCTGCATTTCTTGAACTAAATTGTGTTTATTCCAGTTATCTGAATTACAAAAATGTATTCTTTGTTTTTCATATATATTATCTCTCTGCACAAACGTAGATGTTGCCTGAAAGCCTTACACACACATGCGCACACACACACACACACACACACACACACACACAGATAAGTGTATGTAGAGTAGACTTAGCATTGGACATCACCTTCTTATTTGAGGCCGCTATGAGTTGCAGCTTATTAAAAAGACCAGGGTGGTCAGAATTTCAGAAGGTGGAATGATGGCTGTAGAGGGGCACATTCCCAGGGTTGTGAAAGGACCATTCCACTTTCTAAAGCAGTATCTTGGAGAGACAGGACTTTCTATGACGGTGAGCAGTGAACATTCTCAGATACCATGGTATTGACTCCCAGCACAAAAGATGAGCACAGGAATAAATCTTGACCCAATAGTTCAGGTTAAGTTTTCAGAGATGCAGAAAGAAGTGAGGTAAGAAATTTGGAGAATAAGCTAAGGCAGAAATAACCTGCCAGTACTTAGAACTCTGTGACAAAGAAGAATTTTCTTTGTATTCTTTTGAATTATGTGCAATTGCCTATAACCAACCAATTTTTTTACCTGTGAAAATGACAACTTCATATGGTTCAACGTAATTATTGTTGATG
The DNA here is from genome assembly GCF_000696425.1 of Galeopterus variegatus. Classification (NCBI taxonomy): domain Eukaryota; kingdom Metazoa; phylum Chordata; class Mammalia; order Dermoptera; family Cynocephalidae; genus Galeopterus; species Galeopterus variegatus. The sequence continues at coordinate 248,885 of NW_007728523.1, read as the reverse complement.
AAGCTGGAAAGAAAAATTATTTCAATATCCACATGATGTCTGTCCACATTCAACTCTACTTGTCTGACCAGTGCATACTTTTTTGTAATTCTTTGACTTCCTTCCCACATCCATACCATACCAGTATTTTCTACTTTCATTTATAAGTTTGGGGTCATGGGTCCTTAACTCACGTACTAAAAGAATACTTGAAAACCCCTGTACTAAATAGACTGAGGGGACGATGGGGAAGGATTGGGGAGATCTACTTTCAAATGACCTGACTTTGTTCTTTTTGCAGATTCCTCAGTAAAGTGTGCTGATTGTACACCTGACTTTTTATTAATGCTGCTGTATTTTCAATTGTCTTTTATAAATAATTCCAATCTGAACTTAAAAGGCAACGGGTATTTTTAAATCTGTAGTCCTGAGAACGTGTCTAAGCATGGCACCTCGTAGGCTCAACCCCCAACTGCCTTTGAACAAGAACTATAGGAGGTCGTCCTGATAAGCAGCAAATTAGAGCCACAGTCATAATTGTTCAGATGACATTCAAGATGCCTGTCCCAAGACACCAAATGGAGAATGTGAACTGTGGTACTCAACAGGAGCCAGCAGCACACATCACTTCACACATGATGACAAATAAATACCAAATAGCCATGAACATTCCCCCGAACATGTGCAGAATGAAGGATCCAGACAGCTAAGATAAAATCTAAACTACATGATTAGCATAATCCCTGTGGTCAGAAATAATTTCTTATTCACGATGGTGCTTTATTTCCCTGTAAAACTTACCTTTTAATATCCAAATTGACATGTCTTACGATCATGTTAAAAAGATTACAGAGATATAATATGCAGTAGGCTCTTTGCCCCCACAAAGGCCTTTGGGTACATGGTTTAGTGTCCTATGTGAACTAGTGCTTTAGTTTTATCATACTGACTAGGATATTGAATATTAATTGTGTCTGCAATGAGACAGACACTGGAAAACAAGTTGAAAGCTATTCTTTTACAGCAGTAACTTTAAATAATGCAAGTTTTTCATAGCATGAATTTTCTAACGCAACACCTGGCATCATTGGCTATGGAAATTTTACACGAAGCAGCCTATATAAAGCATCCCCCAAAGTGTCCCTGAAGTTTTCATTTACAGAGTAATGAAACAGCAGTAGTGATCAAACATCAGTTGTAATTAATGAAATCCTTAAGCCCTGGTATTTAGCATGAAAGCAAGCAAGTGAATGCCCATCGCATAACTTAAAAGATCAGATGCCCTGGAATTAATTAAATGAAAGACCTGGGGGGATTGTATTCTGTTCATCAAGGGATATAGATTCCATGATTCTCAATCATGCCTACATGTGTATAGATGCATCTCAGAACCTTCACAGAAAAGGAATTAGGGGGAGAAGGGAAAATGCATGTGTAGCTTAGCTTGCAAAACCAAACCCCCCATCCCCAATCTCGGATGTGACACTCCCTTCCAGCTCCTCACCTACATGAAAATCACTGATCCACACTACATATATAGAGAGTTAGACGTCGTAACTGTGTTCATATTTATATGGAACCATTTCTTTGTATTCTTGTGGCTTAATTTCTCTTAGCTTTAGACTGTTATTATTTTCTGACCCATCTTTTGTACTCTAGATTCCTCTTTGAATGCATTCTTTTGTTTGTGAACTTTGAATTAGTAGAATACAATAGGAGGGGCACTTATATTTGACATTCCACTGATGATCCGGGGCATTGCAAGAGTCTGAAGTACCTGCAAAACATCTGAGAAGGAGTCAATGATTTTAGTTGACAGTTTAATGAAGTACATTTTTATCATAATTTACTACATTGAAGTTTCATAATTCATGCATGTTGACTTTCCTGGCTCTAAAGTCAGTTGACTTTAAAGTCCTTGTTTAACTAGAATGTCTTGTTTCCAAGCCATGGTAGATGAGGGCGTTTATTGCATTATAAAATTACATTTTAAAAAATCAAGCTAGCAAAGGAAAAGTAGAGGTCACATTTCCCATGGCCTTAAAAAGTAGTCAACTCACAGCCTTGGAGCTAAAGCAAAAGAGAAACTGGTTGTCATCACCCTGTGTCCCTGTTTATAAATCATTTATTCCATAGACAAAGCTGAAACTAAAGCCGTCCTTCAGATAGTGCTCTGTAACTCAGTGGGCTTTGCTTTGACAGTTCCCTGTGTTTAAGGTAATCACGCATTCCTAGCAACTTCAGACCTGCCATTTGTCTGGCTCCAGAAGCTCTTTACACAAATGCCTGGCAGACAGCAGATTAAATTCTTTATTCTGCTATTCCAGCTCCTTCTTACTCATTTTATAAAATAGTCTCCATAGGTTTACATGTCCACACTCTTTAAAAAACAATTCTAAACACTGTTTCTTTCTGATTGATCACTGACCAAAATATTGAAATGAGCGCCAGTAGACCTTTTATAATAACAAAAATTGTAGTGCCCTTGAATGACAAGGTACAGGTATGTATTTTTAAGCACTCAAAACTGAGTTAAGCTGTTTCCCTGCATAGGAGCCAGAACTCAAATTGCTTTATGGACACAGAATTTTCTTCTTCCATGTTGTCACCATCATAACCATTGTCATCATCATCATGGTCATCATCCGTCACCCTCATAGCCAACACTCACCAAAGGCCTCCTGTATACCAGTGCTGTCCTAAGGGCCTCCCAGTAGATTGCTGAGTCTGTACTTTTCCCATCCTACAGTCTAGGGAGTAAGGATGAAAGAAAATCACAGGTCATGACCAAGGCCGCAAAAATCATGATGATGACAATAAAAACTTACTTTCCACCACTCATTTTCTGCTAACTCTGGTTTTGAAAATTTGTCAGGGGGAAAATTCACAGTGAAAATGTCTTTCCTGACTAGTTTTCACGATGGTGAAAAAAAATCTTTTCCTGAAACTTGGAGACATTTTTCTTATTGGAATTGAAGTTGCAAATGTTGCTTTAGCTTTGGCCCTGTGAGGATTCTGGTTGATAGCTTTAGAAGTCTTATTTCTCTGATGTGTCAGTCTGTCAATTTTAGCCACTAACTTCTGACCTTGAAGCAGACAAAATTCCACAAAGACAGCAACAGAAAAAAAACATAGCAGGCTGGAAGTCAAGTGAGAATGGGGTCAGACCTCACTTTCCCCTACTAAGTCCAGATGAATGAAAAGGGAATTTCTTTTTATGCTTTCAACATTATACATCACTTTTTAGCAGTTGGTCTTGAACATTTCTCAAAGAAATTATTCAATAAAAACACCTTTATTAGAAGCAATGGAATCTTTCCTAGTTATACCTAGAGCAAATAGACCTTTTTGAGATGTATGCCCACTAAGAACTATTTCATTCATCGTTAGCAAATATAAGCAAATATAAAGTGACCACCTCCTAAAGGCCTGGCAATGTGGTAAACACCGGGCATGCAGTGTTGAACAAGACATATTCCCTGCCTTTAGAAAGACCAAAGTCTATTAGGGAGATGCACAAAGAAACAGGCAGTTACAGCTTGACAAGAACTGTGCTGAGGAATGGACCTTGTTCATTGGCTCCTGCAAATGGACAGCGACAGCCCAGTTATGATACAAAGTATCCTGTTAATGATGATCACTTTTTCATGTGTGAAAGTGCTTTACAAGTGTAAGGCACCATACAGATGTGAGTTTAATCATTGTTCTTATATTGCCTCCCATCATCCATGAAAAATACAGCATTGAAACCTTTTCTCCATGATTTTTTTACGTACAATGAGTGTTTTTAAAGAGTCAAAAATGATTTTTTTTAAGATATGGCTGAGCTTCCTTTTGACCTCCAGTATCTTCATCGGACCTCAAAAGCCATTTTCTCAAGGTGAACTCTGCAGTCAGAAGAAACCAGATGCACCTGGATTCTTAACTCCCAACTTAATCTAGGATTCTGAGGCCACACTGTATTCCACAGGAGAAATGCTTCTGTGTCTCTTCGAAGTGAAGGAATTATAAATATTGCCTCAGTTATCTTCAGATAATGGAATCTTCCCTTCCCCTGCTTCCAGCCAGACAAATAAATTAAGAGAAGCTAAAACCTACTTGCTCCTGTCAAATAAAAATGTTGACATGGTTGCTTATTAACCCTAGAAGGTCTAGGTTTTCAGGAATGTAAAAGATCTATTAGTGTAGTAAATTGAATGGTTGAGTTATATATAGCTAAATTGCCTTGGTTCCCTGAAGTCATATTAATGTAAAGTTATTTTTTAAACAGCAGGACTTGGGAGAACACCACATATAATTTCTGCTATGACAACAATATAAAGTGTCATGGTCTTTCATCTAAGGTGATGTGGGATGCTTGTTTACCCATTTCAGTTCCTTTACACACCATACAATGTTTACTATGCTAGTTTCAAAGACTTGTAGAAGACTTTATTAAAAATGATATTCTCAATAATGCCCCTAATTACTCCACACTTTGTGTTCTATCCCAGGCTGCCACAAGAGGACACTCTTTCCCCAAAATATATGCAAGCAGCTATTAGCATTGATTTCTATAGTGAAAATATGTGTAAAATATGTGTAAGATATTCCACGAGGTTCTTTGGCCTAGCTAGGGAATATTTACATTAATGTCTAATTGTAATACGATATTTTGTTTTCTTCACATGGTTCTTTGATTTTGGATTTTATAGGATGCTAATCAATGGCTTGGATGACAAACAAAAGACTGAGTGTATTTTTTAAGTCAATGGCTTTTTGTTTTGCTTCTCATTTGTAATTGGAGTTCTCTAATAAAATTTGTGGTTCATTATGTGTCTTCCATAGGGGTTTTTTGAAGAAGAAGAAGGTAAAGAATATATTTATAAAGAGCCTAAACTGACAGGTCTTTCTGAGATTTCGCAAAGACTACTCAAGCTCTATGCAGATAAATTCGGAGCAGACAATGTGAAGATAATCCAGGATTCCAACAAGGTAAAGGAAAATCAATATTCATGCAAGTACTAAGAATTGACTTAATTTTAAAAAAAATTTTAGCTGTATTTATTAAGTTTTAATTTTCTGTCTGATTTTGCAAAGTAAACTACCAAAACTATTTTGAGTGTTTTGCTTGGTTGTTTGGTTGTGGTTGGTAGCTGATTTTTTTTTAATCAAAAACATTATAAGTGTTTATTAGAACAACTTTTAGGTCATCTTAGAAACATTATACATGTTTTTCTAAGATGACCTAAAAGTTACTAAATTCTGTGTTTCTCCCTTAGGATATTTATATTTGAATAGCAATCAAAGCATTAAAGTGATTGGGCCTAAAGGTGGAATTGGAGAAAACTGCAAGTTGAAAATATTTATTCAGTCAAGGAGGTCTTTCTGGGTCATACCAGTTTTGAAAGCTGTCCTCTGTGATAGTAACAGACTTGCTGGTCACATTGCAGTACCCTGTGAACATACAATTAACCTCCTGTTGGCTCTAGAAAACAAATGCTTACATCCTTTACTCAATCTTCCTATGCCCTCTCATTCATTTAGCCAACCTCTATTAAGCACTTACTGCATACCAGGCCCAGAAGTAGGAGCCAGAGCATACAGAATCTCCTCCTTCCAGAGCTCACAGTTCGCATGGGGCTAAGAAGAGAAGAACTTGTGCAAACAGCTAATTAAATAGAATGCGATAAAGGACCACCAGAGAGTTATGGTCCAAATATTGCAGGGAAAGCCCAGGGTAGGGGCCTCGCTGAACTGCTCATTCTTGTTTGGACAGCAGTACATAGAAGAGGTGATGTTTGAGCTGGGAATTGCAGGGGAGGTGTTTGCTGGAAGCAAAGGGCGTTCTGAGAAGCCGAGCACATGCAGTGGCAGGGAGGATTGAAAGAGAGAGATGTGTTTAGAGAATGGAAGGTCAGCTGGAAAAGCTGATTTATTCCCAATGGTATAGGGTTCTACTGGGCCACAGAAGGGGTCTTTTTGTTTCCTGTCCTCTTTTACAAAGCTGGTATTTAGAGGGGTCTGGGCATGAGATCCCTGGGTCTGGTCAGAAGTTGTAGGGAATGTGTTCGTCATTATCCTCCTTAGCTTGAAAGGTACAATCGCCTTCCCCATAAAGGCAGATGGAGCTAGAACTACTGTAGTAGTGGCATTCCTAAGAAGGAAGTGTAGACAGAGTTCCTGGGGATGAGAAAAATGCCATTCGTATTTGGTGTCAGAACAACTGAAGTCTTCATTCCACTATCCCACCACTTTTCAGCTGGTCACCATGGAGAAATTAGCTGGCCACTCTGAACCTCCATTTTTTAATCTATAAAATGGTTATGATTATACACACCTTAACGGTGTAATTATTGATAGCATTACAAGTAAGTTCATGAGGTCCCTTAACTATCTGAAATTGTACAGGCAATGATGGGTAGACAGATGGAGAGAATTAGAAGAAGTCTGAAAACTCTTCAAAGTATCATTGGAAAAGAGGCTGAGAACTGTCTCTTCCAACCTCAAACGAGACCAAGAGCAGTTCCCAGGTCTTTCTTGGGACCCCCAGCCTGTCTTTCTTGCTCTTTGTCAAGCCTGTTCACCAAAGCAGAGTTAGTTAAGTGCATAGAGTGGATTGTTGCAGATAAGAGAAGGAATCTGAGATGTTGAAAATAAAAATATTTGCAATCATGTAATAAGCTAATCAGTCAATCTGCTAAATACACAAGGAACTTCTCTACATATTACAGCCAGTGACCCCAGTCCAGGTTCATGTCTACATCATGGAGGGGAAAAGAGATATATTGCCACCCTCAAGAAGGTTGCATTCTGGAAAAAACCATTTGGACATTCATTACAGAAGAGAAAGAAAATAAAAGGTTACATAATATGCCACAGTTGGCCACTTATGTTACAAAAGCCCCAGCAACTTGGCGGGCTGGCTCCAATCCTACCACAATCTGGCGGCCTGGCCACAGTCCAGCCAGTTACTCTTTCTGTGGTCCCACCCAACTCTGAAATGATATGATTGCCCATTTTTCTCCAAGGGAAGAGGGCCAGCCTCCTCAGAATGCTCACTGAGGGAGCTTCTGCCCTTCCATATTAGCCTGTTTCTGTTGCTTATAACAGAAATACCTAAAACTGAGCAATTTACAAAGAAACAATATTTATTATTTATAGTTTCAGAGCTGGGAAGTGCCAAGTTCAGGGAACACATCTGGTGAGAGCTTTGTTGGTAGGTAGTGACTCTTCACAGCAAAGCAGGGTGTCACATGGTGACAATGGCAGAGCAGAGAGAAAGCTGACTCCTCACTTGCTCTCCTTCTAAAGCCATCAGAACCAGGCCCATGACCACCATTAAACCACCGGTGGATGAATCCATTCATGAGGGCACAGTCCTCACAATCCAATCACCTCTTCAAGGCCCCACCTTTCAATGACCATAGGTAGGATTTCCCACCCTCTCACACTGTCACAGTGGGAGCTGAGTTTCCAATACCCAGAACTTGGGGGACACACTTCAATCCAGAGCACCTGCTCTCAGGAGCATCTTACTCACCACTCCTTCTCCATCCATAATGTGTTGACACAGGTAAATCCCAAAGAGCTGGACCCCAAATATGCCTACATCCAGGTGACCTACGTCACCCCATTCTTTGATGAAAAAGAAACAGAGGACCGGAGGACAGACTTCGAGATGCACCACAATGTCAACCGCTTTGTCTTCGAGACACCCTTCACGCTGTCGGGCAGGAAGCACGGCGGTGTGGCCGAGCAGTGCAAGCGACGCACCGTGCTCACAAGTAGGTGCGGGCAGAGCGGCGGCCACATGCCACGTGCCACATGCCACAGTGCGGGCCCCTCCATCAGCTGGGATCCCTGGGCATCAAGGGTTATTTCAGTCCTGCCGATAAGCGCCTGAAGTGTGCTGCCCTGGAAATGTGTGCCAGGAAAAGCAGATGTCACCCTCGTTATTCTCAAGAGGGAGACCCTGGAGAGGTCAACCAGAGCAGAGACTGTCGATGGAGTTAGTTTACACACCTCTCCCCTTAGATCGTACGGGATCATAAGGGTCATGGTGTCGGTGCCTTGAGAAAGGCACAAGGCACTCTGAACCCTCCTCTCGTCGTCTCTCCTGTCTCCCTCAGTCTACCCTCAGTGGCTCTCCTTAGATCGTACGGGATCATAAGGGTCATGGTGTCGGTGCCTTGAGAAAGGCACGAGGCACTCTGAACCCTCCTCTCGTCGTCTCTCCTGTCTCCCTCAGTCTACCCTCAGTGGCTTCAGGATTAGCAGCTCTCATCCCTGTGTGCTTTGGGACAAGATTCTGAACCACTGTGGGATTCAGATTCTTCATCTGTAAAATGAATGCAGACACTGATCTCCAGCATCCCCCCGGTGCGATCTAGATCTGTGCTACGAGCTAGTCATCCTTCCATTTACTCAGCACACATTTAGTGAGTGCCTACTAGGTCCTGGGCACCATTCTAGATACTGGCAATTCACATAAATAAAGTAAAAATGTGATTCTTGCCCTCAAGGTGCTCACAGTCTGGTAGGAGAGAAAGGCCAGTAAAGCAAGAATTTTGGGTGAGCACAGCATGGGAACAAAATGGGAACACACAGTGGGGGCTCCTAGGGCCTACTGCGGGGAAAGATGAGCAAAGATGTGCTGGAGGAAATGATACGTCAACTGTCTTGAGAGATGGGCAGTCCTGATTATGCAACAGACACCTCAGTAGCACTGACATCCAGACTATGAGACACATTCACCTTCAGTAAACTTACCCGGAACTTTTGTAATTAAAAAACTCTAGAGCAGAGCTGTTATACTTCAGGGGAATCTTTGACTCTTCACTTGCCCACAACCTTTAACTCCTCTTGTGTGGCTTCTGTGCAGCGAGTCACTTGTTCCCCTATGTGAAGAAGAGAATACAAGTCATAAGCCAGTCGAGCACAGAACTGAATCCTATTGAAGTGGCAATTGATGAGATGTCCAAGAAAGTGTCTGAGCTTAATCAGCTTTGCACCGTGGAAGAGGTGGACATGATCAGACTGCAGCTTAAACTCCAAGGAAGTGTCAGCGTAAAGGTGAGTGAGTGTCACCCTGAGTCGAGGTGCACATAACCAGTGAAACCTGGCATTAAATGCCCTGGGAATTTTTTTACAAAGGATATAAGAATTTTTTTCTATTTGTGATGTCATCCAACACTTTAATCTGGGTCTTTTAAATTATGTTTAGGTGCCCAGCCAACTACCAAAAAAAAAAAATTGTGTCTAATTGTAAATGCACAT
>NW_007728523.1:236426-238580 GCF_000696425.1 Galeopterus variegatus | reverse complement strand
ATGTTTAGGTGCCCAGCCAACTACCAAAAAAAAAAAATTGTGTCTAATTGTAAATGCACATTGATGGTGCCAACACCTATAGATACGTCTCTTTTAAGTTAACCTATAGTCTTTAGGTTGAGCTGAAATAAAATTTCTTCCTCAACCCTCTCATCCCATTTTCTCTGGGTGAACTATGTTCTATATCTGCATCCTAACGAATGAATAAACTAATAAGTAAACATGGCACTCGTGTACACATCTGTCATTAAGAGCCTTATAAAACTGTTCCAAAATAAGTTCTAAAAATAATGTTTACTAGTTTATAAAATGTGCACGTGTTTATCTGTTAGAGCCCAACGGGAAGCAGATGCATGCTCACAGTAGGCGATTGAGGAGAAGAGAATAAATAAACTATTTGCAAAAGTGTGAGCGGCATTTAGAAAACCAGCAAGGGCTGGCACAGGGGCTAGCAGCACTCAGGGGGTGTTATCACCCCTGGACCTGAAGACAGACAGGCATGGCCTCTGCTAGGGGACAGCAAGGAAAAGGCCCTGGGGCACAATACCCTGACCAGGGCCCGGACTAGGTAAGACAAGTGAGGCTGAGGCACTCAACTTGGACAATTTAAGGGAGCCCCAAACAATTCAGTAATCAATATAAAATAATGTTTTAATGCAATATTTTTAAAAATCAAAATTAATGCCAAAAATCTGAAGTGAACAAAAATAAAGGCCAGCCAGTAACAGTGCCCTGCTGAGCAGTACTGGGACCTGAGGCAAAAGGAAAAATGAGTGATACTAGTCAAGACACTGACTGCAATCTCCTCTTTCCTGCCTCTTTTGTGTGTGTCCCCCACTGGCTAACTCAAAAAGAAAAAAAAAAAAATAAAGTCCAGGGAAGGCAAGGGAGCCATCATTGTCTTATGCCATACAGGTGGCTTCCCTAGGGATATAGCTGAGTAAAGGAAAGTGGAAATCAGATCTGGAGATGATCTGGCACCACAAAGTCTGCTACATCCACCACAGTTTCCTGCATCTACCACACTAGCAATGCCTGGTGGTCACAGGCATCTGAAGTCAGCTCTAATACAGCACTGGCTTCCCTNCTAGCAATGCCTGGTGGTCACAGGCATCTGAAGTCAGCTCTAATACAGCACTGGCTTCCCTCTTTTTTTACCATGTTTCCTCCCAAGGGCCATAGCCACATTAAAGGGTTATATGCACTAAGGTACCGGTACTCTGCCACTAGTGTGAGCCTACTCGTGTGAATGTGAACAGAACGTGGCATTGTGCATTCAATCAGCAAATCTAATAAATGCCTGCTCGGGCTGAACCCAAGCCAGGCTGTCAAGCAGACAGTCAACAGTGATTCCCAGGGCAGTGTGCACACCGCCACGACTGGGGATGCCTTCTCATAACAGTTCTGTGTTTATTTTCATGTTAATAGAAAAAACCAAGGAGCACATCAAGCATTAGATTTCATGGATATCAAATTGAAATAAATGTATTCAAGTAAATAGACGTGAGTCTAGTTTTCAAAGCTATTTAGAAAGTAGCAGTTCAAACTCTATGATTACTAGAGGTGGGAAAAGGGGAGAGAGAAGGGGATTAGGGAGATATTGGTTATGGGCACAAAGAATAATTACGATCTGTAATCATGCATATGCCAATAATAATGATTTGATTTAATCATCACAAATTGTACACAAGTAATAACAGTCAACACTGTACCCCAAAAATATGTATAATCAATTATGCTTCAATTTAAAAAAGAAAAGAAAATAGCAATTCAAGCAGAACGCAGAAAACTGTGACGGGGTGGGCAAGTGACTGAATGTGGGAAGGACAGCGCTCAGCGCACCCTTGTAACTTATTGACTAGTTGGAGTATAGCAGGTGAACCAGGTACACATTAGTGGACTATGAGCAGGTGAGAGAGTTGGGCCAGGCGATTGGTGTAGACAGTTGCTGCTCCTTCCTGCTGTCCTTCCAGCTCCGCAGAGGAGTTGGGGTCACCCTCACCCGATTCTCTCCCTCCCACAGGTCAACGCCGGGCCAATGGCCTATGCACGAGCTTTCCTTGAAGAAACCAATGCAAAGAAATACCCTGACAACCAAGTAAAGCTTCTGAAGGAAATCTTCAGGTAAGCTTCTCTTTGCTGGAATGTTCTTTC
>NW_007728523.1:233438-235947 GCF_000696425.1 Galeopterus variegatus | reverse complement strand
TAGATCAGCAGCCCGACTTTGAACTCGAAGTCGGTGTACTTGGCACCACCCCTGCAGCTGATTTTTAATTTGGTCAATGCCGTCTCTGAAGGCAATTTGCAGATGCGTGTGGGCAGGCCCTTGACGTCAACGAACGCCTCATCAAGGAGGACCAGCTGGAGTACCAGGAAGAACTGAGGTCCCACTACAAGGACATGCTCAGCGAACTCTCCACAATTATGAATGAGCAGGTGAGCTTTCAGTGGATAGAAAGTGTCCTTTACCCCCAATGCCAGGAGGACTGGGAAGAGCCTCTTTTCTTGCTGCTGGAGTCACTGTCCCTTATGTCAGCACCATGTTGCCCAGTTCTCTTCCCCCGTGCACAACATGCCTCAAAGCAGAGATCAGGGTGGGGGAAAAATCCGTAGAAAAAGAATATAAGAACCCAGATACTTTCTGCAGAGTTCACAGGTGTTTTTACCTAAGCCACATGAGCTGTTGGTTTTCTGGAATAGTGAGTCCACTTAGACACTGAGGAACACTGAGTGGCATTCCCAGCAGGGTCTGCTGCCACTCCCCATTATCCAAGCTTATGGATCTCACAACCCCCAGACTGCCATGTGGAGTTCCAGAGTTTTGCATCAGGGGACTCTGTACCACACTCAGGAAGAACCCCAGGACCGGTCATCGCCTTTAATCACCAAGACACAAGAGGCTGGGCCTCTTGCAGATGTTAACAGAATAAAACAAAACCTCCCAGCCCACAAGCAAGTTAGCCATGATTTCTGGCAGGTATCCAGCATGTTCTATAAGGCTGTGCACAAAATGTGGGAATTCAATAATCATAGTACTTTGGGGGTGCTAAAAATCAAGTAGTTGAAAACCAAGTACCGCTCCCATGGCCCATTTCCCAGCACCCATTGACCCTCACACTCTCCCTGGACATCGCACCCATGGTCTCCTCCAGCAATTAGGTGTGTTCTGTACAGAATAATTGAGGGACAGAACTTGAAGTAGTCTGCTAGTAGTGCTCCATACGTTGCAGCCACACAGTTAATATTAGGTCCCCTTCCTTTCCTTAATTGACCTAGCACTGTTAACACTATCCCCAAAATATGAAATGTGCTGTACAAATCTTTTATTCTAAGTGCATTTCCCATATATGTTTCTTTTTCTTCTGTTTCATTTTCTCTCACCCACATTTTTAACTCTCCATAGTAGCTAGAGAAAGAAATCGTTGATTGACTTCTGTTGGAGAGAATGAATTCCACCGGATAGGATTCCTCGTGGAGGCAGTATTGGTTTGGGCTTTATTAGGGGTGATAGGAATTAAATTAGAGAAAGAAATCGTTGATTGACTTCTGTTGGAGAGAATGAATTCCACCGGATAGGATTCCTAGTGGAGGCAGTATTGGTTTGGGCTTTATTAGGGGTGATAGGAATTAAATACTCAGGAGAGATGCCTTAAAAGCATGGGGGAAATCATAAATCTGGGAATGAAACAAAAAGAACCAACAATGAATCTGAAAGTTGGGAAAGGCCGTGAAGAATGCTTGTCTCCAACTGTAAATCTGTTCTGACCTTGAAACTTCCAGCAAAAATTCTTGTCTCTCTTTTTTCCTGGCAGCTCTGTCGAGGTCCGTGTTTGTACAGCTTCTCTTCCTCTGTGTCTAGCATTTCCCTCAGTACTGTAAGCAAAAGTGGTATGTTGTGGTTTTTTTCCTATGTCTACTTTGTCCTTTGTGGCCTTCTAGTCTACTTTTCTCTTCCTAGCTGTTCATTTTCCCCAGTCACCTCCATCTTGACTGGTGTTCTGTAAGTTTTTATTTAATTAAAACAAATTTATTTCCATTTCAAGGTAGGTCAATGAAAAAACAAAGGCCTGGTGATTAAAGTTAAAGTTAACAACTTAGCTTTTAAAATGAAAATTCATATTCCATTACCTTCTAAAATGTGTTTGAGGTCATTGGTTTCCAAAATAAAACTACACTATACCCCAATGTGCTAAAACAAAACTACAAAAACAAAGACCAGGTGATTATGGAGAGAGAAAAATAACTTCCTTTCCAGGGAACCTTTGCTAAAAAAAGCAAAACTCGACTCTGTGCTTCCTGGAAACTGATGCAAAGAACAGACACTGACAGATTGCACAAGTCTTGATGGATTGCACAGCAAAAGAAATAGATCTGTTGGCAGGAAAGATAAACTTTCTTCTGCTCTTGAGCTTCCATGGGGATTTGTCACATAGGTTTTCATATATAGGAATAACCTTCATGTACCTATATACTTAAGCACATATTCTGGAACTTTTAAAAAGAGAAACAATTAGAATGTATAAGTAGACATAGAAAAAATAGAATTAATTATGTAATTCACTCCAAGAGTGTCCAGGAAAGTCTTAGATAGAAGAGTATTCTAAAGCCATCTAGCTTACGAAAGAACCTTCAATATAAGGAAAGAGATGGAACAGGATCAAGTGGATGCTAGTGTGTAAAATGGAGATGTTGATATGAAGTAATTTGAATTGTCA
>NW_007728523.1:231991-233043 GCF_000696425.1 Galeopterus variegatus | reverse complement strand
GGATCAAGTGGATGCTAGTGTGTAAAATGGAGATGTTGATATGAAGTAATTTGAATTGTCAGTGACAGGCAAGCAATAATTACTTTTATAGGCAACCAGAATTCCACACTGTTTCATAAATAGCCAAAATACATGAGTAACATAAGAAACTCAGATACTGCATGCTCTGGAGGGGGAGCAGAAGTAGCAATTCTGTGTTGGAAAAAGTGTACCATTACAGTTGATAACAGCATGGGAAAGTGTGCAGTTAGTGAGAAAATGTTTGTAACTAGAAATTTAGTTAATTTCTCCTCTGTACAAGATAGATTTTACAGGTGCCTGGGGTTTTCGCTGTTGATGTTGTTATTGTGTTTACATATCACTATTTGAATAGATCCGATAAGAAAGTATTATTTAGGCATATTAACATTATTTTCAAATGTAGAATCAGGTCAAAATACACTTTCTGTCATATTTCCATTAATGCAAACATTTAAATGAGGTTTCCAATGTTTTCTCTCTTTTCTGGTAGATTTTGACAATATAAGTTATAAACTTTTCGAATAGAATAAAATCCTGGTATTATCCTTTTAGAATAAATAAAAAGTTTTAGTACAACAGCATGTACACCCAACAGTCGAAGAGTACTGGGAAGCTACTTTACATCTTCCCAAAATGACGAGCACGTAGTGTGCTCGAGAAAAAATTCTTTTAGATCTACTTTGATATGTATATTTTCAAAATTTGCAGATACCCTGTAGGAAATAAAAATCACTGTTCTGCGTTTTAATTTTGTGTTTGGGGATATAAACGTTAACCTCTCTATTATCGTTTTGTTCTGTTGTGTTGTGTTTTGTCTTGTCTTAAGATTCCAGGCAGGGACGACCCGTCACAGCGCGGAGTGGAGCGAACCTGCCCTCGAGTAACTAGCAGGGTGACTCCAGCGCAGCCCACAGTCTGTGTCTCATCAAGTGCTGAAGTTTGAGCAAAGGTCTGCAGCAGCAGACACACCTCTAAGCGAACTTTCTGAATCTGCAGCTAATCTCATAAAAGAGAAAGAGAGATTTAATTTA
>NW_007728523.1:216897-231717 GCF_000696425.1 Galeopterus variegatus | reverse complement strand
GGCAGGGACGACCCGTCACAGCGCGGAGTGGAGCGAACCTGCCCTCGAGTAACTAGCAGGGCGACTCCAGCGCAGCCCACAGTCTGTGTCTCATCAAGTGCTGAAGTTTGAGCAAAGGTCTGCAGCAGCAGACACACTTCTAAGCGAACTTTCTGAATCTGCAGCTAATCTCATAAAAGAGAAAGAGAGATTTAATTTATTTGAAGTTTCTACAGTGTTAATATTTTTGTTTACCTCGCTAGCTTGAGAATTTTGCCAGTCTCTGAATTTGCACATTTCCTATGATTTTTTTTCCCTCTTTGGAGCAGTGTCGAGCAACCCTAGCTGAATATTTGCCCTGAAATATCAATGAATGTGTCGCTCAGAAGCAAACCCTAAGTTTATAATATGTTCAATACCCTGTCCTAGTACACATATTTTAAAGGTCAAAGTGAATGTTTTTGTAACATTTAAGCATATTTCAGATGTAAATAGAAGATTGTAAAATACATGGTTTTTATCAAGTTTAAAAGAATCTTTTTAGTTAATACCTATGACAGTACTAAAATTATATGAATAACATTCCAGATACCACTATATTAAAATATTTGTGTATGTGTAAAAAGGTGTTGATAAATACTAATCTTTACAGTTTGTGGAGTTCCTTTATTTGTAATATATGTGCTCTTAAAAGCAACAGGATGTGAAATTATGAAAGTATTTTGTTGTTGTTAATAGAAATAAAAAATACAGTTACTTTGCATTTGGTTTCCACTGAGGAGTTGGGTGAGTTACTGCTAAAAGCGGTTCATGGGGCGTCTATTGAATGTAGTCCTGTACTCAGTACTTATGATGCCTTTCCAAGAAATCATGAAAGGACTCAAACTTCAGCTGGAAAGTGCCTCCAAAGATGAACTAGACAGGCCAGGGGTTTCCAGACCTAGAAGAGTATTAGAATGATTTGGGGAAAATATAATGAATGAGAAATTTGAGTGTTGTGGTAGGTATTAGGGCTATTCACAAATATTCCATTTCTACACTCTATAGTGGGATTGCACTTTTCTGCCCCTTTTGAAGTTAGGCATAACCATGTGACTTGCTTTAGTCATTGAAATGTGAGTAGAGGTGGCATGCGTCACTTTCAGGTAGAGGCTTTAAAAGCCAGTGAATGGTTCTGCCCAGTCCCTTCCCCTGATGTAGCTGTCTTGGAAGAACTTGTAGATGGAGCCTATATCAGCCTGAGTCCTTGAGTGACCATGAGCCAGATACACATACACCCCATTCTCTACTAACCCTACTGGTCATATTGTCTGAGTAAGAAATAGTATTTTGTTGTGTTATGGTCTCCAAGATTCAGAATTGTTTGTTACTGCAACACATGAGTTTATTTTGGCTGATCTGTATTTTTATCAAAGCTGTGACTTATGCTCTGTCAGGTCTGGGGACCACAGACATATTCCACCCACTGGCCCACCTCCACCCTCCCCCAGCCCACATCCACTGCAATGGAACTGAACTGACCTGCCTCTAGATGCAAAAGGCAAGCTAGAGAGTATCATTTCATATTCACCTTCAGCAGCCATTCCAAAGTCCCAGACCCAAAGAAGACCTTAGCTGAGCTCATCTTTCTGCTATACACATGAGTCAGGGAGGGAGGAATACATATTTTTAAAAATTGTGTACAAGGAGTGATAAAAGGATATTTTGGATGAGAACTCTGATCCCTCAAGGCACATTTAACTGTTCTTTGCTCAAACAGAACCTGCTGCTTTATTTAAAAAGATTGCCCTGTGATGAGCTGAACTCTCAGCTTCATTCTGGCTCCAGTTCTCCTGGTTCCTGTCTGTCTGGGTCAGCATCTTAGAGCCTTTCTTCTGATTTCCCCATTCAGATCTTTAAGCTGCCTTAGACATTAAGGCAGATACATTAAGGAAGACTCTGCCTTTGATATTGCCTCCCACCCAGTCCCCACCTGTAAGCTCAAGTCCTCATGCCCCAGAACACTGTCAGCAATGGGTTGCCATCCTAAAACAAATCCTCCAAGGAAAGCTCTAAGGAAGTACACATGGTCCCCGACTTAACAATCATTCAAGTTATGAGTTTTCAGCTTTACGATGGTGCAAAAGCAATACACATTCAGTGGAAAATGTACTTCCAGTGCCCATCCGACCATTCTGCTTTTCATTTTCAGTACAGTCGTCAATACATTACATGAGATACTCAACACTTTATTATAAAATAGTCCTTGTGTTAGATGATCTTGGTTAACCATAGGCTAATGTAAGTGTTCCGAGGACATTTAAGGTAAGCTAGATCAGCTATGATGTTGACCTGTGTTTCATAAACAGGCTGCTCAGAGACCAAATCAAACACACATGTCTTATCTGTTACACACAATGTCTTTAATTTCTTTCAATGAGGTGTCAACATTTAAGTCTTAGGAAACTTTATATTGAATTCTAGCTTTCTGGTATCTGTTGAAAAATCAGGTCATCTGACAATTTTGGACTCACATTCCAATATGACAACAATCAGTTAAACCTGAGACCCTGATCCCTTTACATGTGTTTTCTGACTTACTGTGGTCTGTACCAGATCCCAGTTTAGACAAACTTTTAATATCTATCTAATTGTGGTGATTTTTTGGTGTAGACAGCAAACCATCTGCTTCAGACCCAGGCAGGACACATGTTAAAATGTGTCTTCCTGAACTCCAACAGACTTTCTGAAATGGAAGCCCCTAGGGGTTTCCCAGTACCCAGGTCCACATGATTCTTAGACATACTAATGTATTGAAAACTCCACCAGGTCCTCTGCTAATTAACTACCCCTAAAAAATTACTCTGCAGAAGACAATGCCTTATAAAACAGTGACCTGATTTTGCCAAGACACTGCATTCTTATTTTACATTCTTTTCATCTTTACATAAATTTTTCTTAATGACTCCTCAAAGCAAGTTCAGTAAAAAATGATAGTAAATCTCCCAGTTCTACAGATGGGAAGACTGAAAATGAGACCAATTGCAGTATTTCCCTATTAGCTGCCCTGGAAGTTATCCAGCACAGACTAAGTGGACCTAATACTTAGGGTGTCAGGCCTGGCTCTGTCCCCTCATTCATTCATCATTGACTCAGTAGCGGCCTCTCTTTCCAGTCTCATTTCAAAGTGCAAAATGCTCACACTGTAAAAAATCAATGTGTCGGGCCGGCCTGGTGGCGCACTGGAGAGTGCGCCGCTTGGGAGCGCGGAGGCGCTCCCGCCGAGGGTTCGGATCCCGTGTGAAGACCAGTTCCCGCTCACTGGCTGAGTGCGGTGCAGGCGCAACACCGAGGGTTGCGATCCCATTACCGGTCAGTAAAAAAGACAAAAAGGGAAAAAAAAATAGCTATTTGATAATAGTAATTGTACTTTTAAGAATCATTCTTAGGGGCTGACCCAGTGGCGCACTGCTACAGTGTGCCGCTTGGGAGCGCGGTGGTGCTCCCACCGAGGGTTCGGATCCCACATACAGACCGGTTCCCGCTCACTGGCTGAGCGAGGTGCGGGCGCAACACCGAGGATTGCGATCCCGTTGCTGGTCCCGGTCCGGTATGGGCGCGACACTGAGGGTTGCAATCCGTTGCCCGGATCCCATGTGAAGACCAGTTCCCGCTCACTGGCTGAGTGCGGTGCAGGCGCAACACCGAGGGTTGCGATCCCGTTGCCAGTCCCCGGTACGGGCACGACACCAAGGGTTGCGATCCCGTTACTGGTCAGTAAAAAAGACAAAAAGGAAAAAAAAAAAAACAATGTGTCCCTTCATTTTGAGTAACAGTTGCCTTACACATGAGTGTCCATTACCTAAACCTCACATAGTACATTGTTATTCTGTGTTCTTGCTCATTTAGAAGCCAAAATAAATGAGCCCATCAGCATGTTTCCCTCATAGTGACATACACCGCTCTGTGGGATGCAGTCAGGAAAAGATGGGGAGTGTCACAAGCCTTGGCTTTCAGAACCGTGAATGTTGCTCAGCAGAAGGATGTCACCATATTTGCAGAATGATGATTTATCATAATAATATATCAGTCAAACTCCAGAAAACCCAAAAATATACATATTGTAGAAATTCAATACTCCTTTGAGCCACTAGGAAATGAAGAACATTTGAGAGCAAATGTGACAAAATGATCTTAAATCAAATTTAATATTTGTTCATATTACAAGTGGCTCCTACATCCTCCACCCCAAACTTGTATCAGTGAAAAGTTACATATAATATGATATACCATATTGCATGCTGATAATATGATACTTTATTCAGAAAATGATGAAGGACAGACAAGATGAGCATTGAAGCCTCCTCCCTTCCTCCTAACTTCATGCCCTGTCTGCTTGCCTGCACGTACCCTTCACTAGAGCTACAATGTTCTGAAGACTTAATAAAAACCTGTCTTTCTCCTCCTCCTGACACAAAGGTCCTTTTCCCTTTTCTCCAACTGCATAAATCAAACCATGTACATCAGGACCCGGCTTAACTCATATTCGTGGTGGATGCTTTGATACCATACCTAGATCCACCCTTCAGGACTGAGACACCTGTTCCCCCAGCTGTGGGGACTCCTAGCAGCTGATGGCTCTCAACAGAGCCCTTCTCACCCAGGGTCACCTCCACAGCTCAAAGGAAGCTCACTTCAGTGATTGGTTGATGGTGAGAAGTACAAAGGCCTGTCCTTGTCCCAATTCAGGACAACTCTAATGGGCCACCCTGGCTCCCCAATTCCTATTGAGAGGCCTCTTGCAACTACCTCCCAGTTCAACTTCTCCCTCTAAGAGGATTCCTACAGGCATTGATTCCCGACACACGCTCTCATGTAAAGCACCTCAGAGTTCTTGGGAAACAAATGCAACAGCTTTTCCAGAAGATTTGCTCTTGTTCTCTGCCCATGATTGGCAGGTCCTGCCTGTGCCACCATTTTTCTTTTCTTCTCAGTTACGTTATCATGTCGTGTGTCCATGTTTTCCTTCCAACCATGTTATAGGCCTCCCTGAAGGCACATTGTGTCTTAATCTTTGCAGTCTTGACCATTCAAACTATTGGTTGTTATCATGTCGTGTGTCCATGTTTTCCTTCCAACCATGTTACAGGCCTCCCTGAAGGCACATTGTGTCTTAATCTTTGCAGTCTTGACCATTCAAACTATTGGTCTGCACTTCAGGGTTTTGAGAGTCGGGTTCTCAAAGTTCTGCTGGATGGAGTAGGTCCAGAGAAAATGCTAGGTGTGGGATGGGGAGCAGAGGAAGGAAGTATAGACCGTGGGGCCAGAGGTCATTGCAGGAACTAGTGTCCTTGAATCTCTTTCCTAAGGACATATGTTAGAAAGTACAGTTTACTGATTTTTGGCTTCTTTTCAGCTCTCAGTCTTATCAGTTTATTTCAGTTTTAACTTTGAAGTATTTGGTACTGAATATGTACATCTGTAGAAAAAGGCTTAGTTAAAATTATTAATGATGTGACATTTGTGTTTGGAAGTTTCCCAGCTCC
This sequence comes from Galeopterus variegatus, assembly GCF_000696425.1. Classification (NCBI taxonomy): domain Eukaryota; kingdom Metazoa; phylum Chordata; class Mammalia; order Dermoptera; family Cynocephalidae; genus Galeopterus; species Galeopterus variegatus. Next base: position 226,213 of record NW_007728523.1, on the reverse strand, counting down.
CTCAGATTCTCGTACCCTCCGCAACACCCCGCTGCCCACCATTCCCTCGCTGTAGTCCTAACGCACCCTCCACCCAGTCCCAGCTCCCTTAAGTAGAGCCCCCTCCTCTTCTCCATCTATGTTGGTCTTGTTTCCAAAGGCATTCTGATTCAAATGCCAGCTCCAACCAGAAGGAAGCTGTTGCCTGGGATACTGGGTTGAGGAGGACTAAGTGAAACTACTTCTGGCCCAGAAGTACAAGCAACCAGTGATGCCACCGGAGTTAGGAATGGCAGCCTGTTTTCTGTGTCTTTGCTACCCCTGTGTCAACTCTACTGAAAGGTTAATTGTCCCAAATGATAATGCCAATGGTTGATTTTCAGAAGCAGACCTATGGTTTGGGGGAAGAAATTAATACCTTCAAAAGACAATCTTTATCCCGAGAGGATGAATTTCTGACTTGAGGATTTTAGTTCTTCAAGAGGGTGAAGCAGAGTATAAGGAATAGCAGGAGCTGACATCTGAGAGCCAGTCCTCTGCGCCTCCACCCTGGCTACGTCCTCAGCCTTAACTAGGAGATCCGTGGTCTACTTAAAGAGCACCATCCCATCCTGGAAGGAGTTCTTTGGCCTGAAATAGAGCCTGACAAGAGTTGATTAAACTATGGGCACACAAGAAAAGCTGCTATGAACAGAGAGTAAATAAGCATGCTTGGGGTCAGAACATGGGTGATTAAAGTGTTCCAGGTAAACTATGGAGATGGAAAAGTATCAGCAAAGAAAGAAATGCCCAGGAAAGCTCAGAAGACCTTTGCCTCCCCCTTACCCCTTGATACTTTTTTAATGGAATGCATGTGGTGGGTTGGTGTCAGAGAAGAATAATTTGATGGAGAGATCTCCTAAGTTGCAGGACTCAAGAGAGGCACTACTGTGAGCACACAGGGTTGACCTTGGAGTGATAAGGAGTGAGAGATAGATCAAAACATTCCCAGATGGGGTTCATGCATGTCATTTGGAGAAGGCAATGGTGATTGAACCCGAGTAATTGAGCAAAGGTTTACAAAGAATAGCTTTAAAAACTAGCTAGTGGATTCTCCAGAGGAATCTGCTTGCCATTTTCTTGCATCATTAACATTAATATCCTAATTATAACATCATTTTTCCTTGGATATATTCCTAATGTATAAAGAACACTTATTTTTGAAACTAATGACTTTTCTTATATTTCATCAAAACCATACAATCATAACTACCAATCCTGGGGCGGGTGGGTTTGTTGTTGTTGTTATTGTTATAAATATGACAGTGGTATCTGCAGGCTATTTTGCTGAACAAACTGGCCCATGGACTTTGAAAGCATGTTTCTTAATATTTACATGGAGGCTAGTGAGTTCCTTTGGATTTCTAAGGGACCTATCTCCTGCCATGTGACTTCTCCCTTCAGACGAGCAATTTGTTTAAAGAAATAAGGAATAATAGCTAAGTTCTGAAAATCAATTTAAATCCAAAAAAAAAGAAAGAAAAGCAATTTTTACTTTTTAACAAAAGTAAACTGGAAATAGAGACTGAAAGGCTCTGGATGGTTCTATGGAAACGTTTCCAAGCAGCAACCCAAGCCCAGGGGAAAGGCCTTTCACTGCCTCAGCTCAAAACACCCTTCAGATTCTTAAAGTCAAATAGGCCCATCACATTCTACCAACTGGTTTCAAATGTGCTGCCTTCTTCTGAACAGCTGAGCAAAAACACATCCGCTCCCTGGCTATTCCTGAGCTAAAGGATTTGGGAAGTTTGTGGCACCTTACTTTGCATTTAACATTTAGAAGGACTGAAAATAGGAGCCCTTTCCAGAAAGAAACTATTTCCATGAGGATTTTAAGCCCAGGAGTTGCAGATGATGATGCAAAATAATCTTCGCTCTTCCCCTGAAGGGATCTGGGTTCAGATATTATGGCTGGGTACAGGTCTACTAGGAAAAGTTGAAAGTGACAATAACAGCCCTTTCTAAACCAATATTCACTGCCTTCTATAGTATAAGTTGGGTGTGTAACTGTGCTACCAGAGTCTCTACTTTTCTTTCCCATTTTCCTTTCCTTTCTTACTATAACTCCTGCTTGGAGTAAGTCAGAATTCCAAGAGAAGATGGGTAGATATCATACCCCAGAAATGGGGATTTCCTAACATCATACATTTGGTAATAATGAAGGGGGTGTTTTAAAAATACATGAAACACAGATTAATCTAGCCCAGCAAAGTGAGCTAACACTTCCCTGACTTCAAGGCAGATAACCGGCCCTAGGGAGTCTGAGGTTGCCCATTTGCAAAAGCTCCCATGCGATGAGGCATGTTTGTTTCTGGAGGGTAGCATGGCAACGTTATTTTACATCTCTCAAAATAGCCTCCATTTGCTCTTATTCGTATGTGTATCATTAAAAGTTGGATTTTCAAATCAAGTTTTCAGCAAAATAACAGGATGCCTTAAATCTGAATAAAAGATTTCAATATTGCTTTTAGTTGCTATTAGTTTTTCCACTCTCATCAAATGTGCAGCTTTTCCACTCCTTTCAACAAAAACTGACAAAGAGTAACTCTGGCAAAAAATGCAGGGTCCCTGGAGGACTGCGTAGCTGCAGTTCAGTTCCCTTTTATGGAAACCAGAGAAATGACTCATGGCTGGAATTACGGACACTGGTCCCACCCTTTCACCTCAGAAATGGCCTGAGAGCAGTGTCCATCTCAGGTAAAAACCATGCTTTATCTTCTAAGCAGTTTCATCTCCTTAATGGAATTAACAACTTCTCGAGTTCCCTGTTTATCGTATCAATGATACATTCTCTGATGTCTAAATGTTAGCATATTCTCATTTTAAAAATTAACAAGTAATATTTTCCTTGTCAGAATAACCCACTTATATTTCCTATACTGTGATATCTTGACATTCGAACACGCCATTAAAATCAGATCTGAAAGACTTCCTATAGCAGCTCATTGCCAAGGGTGAGAAACAATGACACTCCAGCCTCACATATCTAAGATGTTGCATAGCACAAGAGTAATGAAAAGAGGAATCAGTAGAGGAGACAGAAAACAAATAATTGAATCCAAGCATGTAACTTCCTGGAGGCAAAAATTACATCTTGTTTGCCTTTTTATTTCAGAGGCCCAGCAAAGGGCCTAGCATAGAGAAGGGTTTCAATCCACACCTGCCAAAATTACGTGGGTAAATGATTGAATAAACGAATCAAAAAGGAATCAAGGTTAGACTTTTGAGCAACTTAATACTGACTAATGGCCATCATTGGTTTCCCCACTAATACTGTTGAAGATGGCAGGTATTAAACTAGAAGGTCATAGTGGTGTGGGGCATCACTGTGGCTCTGGAGCTACCTGTTGTTAAGGAGTCAATTTGATCTTCCTTAGTGACAGAAACACATTAAGAAGATGTAAAGTTTGATGGCATTGAAAAATGACTAGAAATTATATAAAAACAAATGTGTTTCAGATGTTGAGATTGGAGACCCATTGAATTGATTAATGTTCTCAGCAATCATTTACTGTAATTAACACAGAAAAACTGGCTCAGAAATGGAATGGAAAGCTTTTCAGAGCAATGCTGTGAAATAGCTAAGCAGATAGACGTACATGTATACACATATTATTGTGAAAGAAGGGTAAAACAAAACTCAAATGGAGAAGGCGAGGACATGGGAGAGCCAGTGTAATGTAAGCCTAAAGTAAACTGTTCATTTACTAGTTTATTCCAAAAAACCACACGTGTACACACACACACACAGAGGAATAGCATGTTAATTTTTACAGAAAGGTTTTATTCAAATCACCAAAAGTAGAAATTAGAAGAAAGAAAGGAATAGAAAAATGACAGACTGCTCAAACTTAGTTACATAATACACTTTGGATTTTAGATTAGGCAAACTGGAGTAAATAAATTGACCCCACATAGTTCTGCACAGACCCAGGCTGTTAGAATAATGGCAGAACTTCCAGCAAGGAAGCTCATTACCACACCCCAGAGTATGACTCAGGAACCACCCCTAAGGGCTCAGTGAGCTTCATGGAATCTACTTTCACAGGCTTATGTCTAGGATGTGCCCTCTTGGGGTGCTTTTCAGGAGATCTCAATGTATTGGGGAAAAGAAGAATAGAGAAAAGAAAAAAAGGGAAACAGAGCAGAGGTAAGAGTGGGGGTGAATAGACTGAACGTCCGCTATTGGCACCATGCTAAACAATTTTACCCGCATGGGCTTATCAGCCTTCTCAGCATCACTGTGAACAGGTCTCCTCATTCCCATTTCATGGATGAGGAAATGGAGGTCCAGGCAAGTGAAGAAATTGGTTCAACATCACAGTATAACAGGGGGCAGAACTAGATGGTTCTCAGATCTCTCTGCCTCCCACTGCTGTTCTACCACTTACCACTTGCTTGAACCTAGTTGAACCTAAACCAAAATCCTCCACAGGTCAGCAGGAACCAGCTGCTCTGGCCATACTCAGACATTGCCCACCATGTCATCGGATGACCTTTCCAAAGGTATTCCAAATCTCCTGGAGACGACAGTCCTGGATACCACGTGGGATTAAAGAGATGCTGTTGCCTGCCCCCTTTCACTCTAGGGAAATGCACATAGTGATGTTTTTCAACCTAAACGGTACAGATTTTGTACAATGAGAAATATCTTCTGACTAAACTTGCATGTTTGCAGTGCCTTTATTATACAGCCTGCTAGACGAGGAAGTCTACTCTGGATGGCAAATTTATTACCAGAAGGCTGCATAGGAAAAGTGGAGTCAAGTATACCAGAAATACATATTTTAAAAGATATTTCATTCAAGCTCACTCTCATAAACTGTTGGAGAAACACTTTGACTCACTTTATTTGAAAAGAAAAGTTATTTTCCCTCTCAATGGCGTACGTTTCTGTAAACTGAATTATTTGTGACATTGACCTCTCTTCCAAGAACTGCATACATTAAACTCTGAGAAAAGTTTCTCCAACTTCCCTTTTCTTGGGGTTTTATGAACTATTTTGATTTCCATTCCCAACCCATTGCTACTTACATTTTATTTTCCAATTCACTTTTGAGATGTGTTTACACACATTTCTGTAGCCGTTTCAGTTTGTCTCCTGTGGGTCTTTAATTCTATGCTTATTTCCATCAGAGATGCTTTTTCTTACTTACTTCTGAAATTTGTATTTGTGGCAGAAATAGCTGTGTCCCTTCCCCATCTCTGTTCTGCCCTTCTTTCTTTTTCTTACTTACTTCTGAAATTTGTATTTGTGGCAGAAATGGCTGTGTCCCTTCCCCATCTCTGTTCTGCCCTTCTTTCTTAGTTACAACCATGATTTTATGCAAGAGATGAAAGGGCCGAGCCAAAAGACTATTTCTCAGCCAACCTTGCTGCACCTACATGATTAAAGTCTGACTAATGGCATATAAGTGAAAGTTGTTGGGTCTCACTTCTAGAAATGCTCCTTAAAAGAGCTGGCCTGGGCTCTTTATGCTCCCGCTCACTTCCTCTAACCTACCTGGTATGTGAGCCTGAGTCTTGGTAGCATTTTGGACCATGCAGGGAAAACCATACATTAAAGATGGCAGAGCAGAAGGAGGCTAGGTCCAAGATGATGATGGAGTGCATGCCAGTCTTAGACTGCCTATTTCTGGAGAGAGAGAAAAAAAAAAGAAAACTTAAAAACTCATATCGTTTAAGCCACTGTTTCTAGTATCGTTACTAGCATCGTTTTGCAATTTCTAATAAACACAATCTTCCTGGACTCCCCTAAAGATATGGAGTTCCTTTCTGGTCACCTATGGCACTTAGATACTTAACTTTAATCTAATCCTTTGGGATATGACCAAGTGAAATTTCACACAGTATTAAAAATCTTTGGTTAAAGACAAACACTATTGCAGGAAATTTAACTTTGAATCAAACTTCTAAAATGCCACTCTACTACAAAAATCAGCAAATAAACATTTCAGTACAGCGAGTTTTAAATACAGTATTTATTAAAATGCCTGTTATCTCAAGGGTGATGAAGATCTATAAACTGAAAAAGATCTATTAAATATTTGGTCATGGCTATGGACTTAGGGATTTTGAGGGCAAGAACTAGCTTAGGAATAACAGAAATATTGGTTTACCTAACAAAAGTTCAGTGGTAGATCTGGTGTCTAACACATGACTGGATCTTCGGGAATCTGTCTCTCTTCGGTTTTCAGCTCTGATTTTCTTTCTATTGGCTTTGTTCTGCAGCAGGCTTTTTCTATATGACTTCAAAGTTGGCCACTAACAGACCCAAAACTATAGCTTACCAGCTTGAAAAATAGAAGAACGCAAGCACTTTTTCCCCAATGTGATGTATTAGATGATCATTCAGTAAGTATTCCTTATCTCCCCCTCAACTTTCATGAGAGCTTTTGATGTCAGTATTAGCCATATGGTTTGTTCTGGCCTATGAAATATTTGGTAGATATAACATGAATTAGAATTGAAATAGGTTTATACTGTGGAACCTGGTCTCTTACACTTTGTTTTCATCCTTTGAGGACCATGTTTTGAGTTGAGTAGCCACTGCCCCAGGGAGAAAGAAAGATACATGGAGCAGAACTGCAGCCAATCCCAGCCAGACCCAGACTTGAACAGCCAAATCCCAGCCAATCACAGCATGTGTAAAAGAGAGATAAACACAGACGGCTCCTGTATTTGCAGGTGTCACATCTGCGTATTCAACCAACTGCAGATCAAAAACACCTGGAAAAAAATTCCAGAAAATATTACATTGTTGCTGACATGTACTGTGTCGTTAGTCCCATTATGGTTGCATCTGTACTGAAAATGGACAGACTCTCTTGTCACTATTCCCTAAACAATACAGTATAACAACTATTTTGATTTTATTAGTCATTATAAATAATCTAGCAATGATTCAAAGTATACAGGAAGATGTGCATAAGTTATATGCAAATACTACTGTTATTCTTTATAACAGACTTGAGTATCCTTGGATTTTGCTATCTGTGGGAGGGTCGTGGAACCAGTCCCCTGAGGACATGAAGGGACAACTGTACTTACTGTATGCAACTGAGATTTGGGGTGGATTTTCATACAGCATATATGATGCAACAGTTAACTGATACATATGGAATTCCACCAAAATTCTCAGGCTTTAATCTCATTAGCTCAGGTCAATGGTTCTCAAAGTATGGTTATCAATATCACCTAGGAACAGCATCAGCATTAACTTGTTAAAAACAATCAGGTCCCACCCTAGATCTACAGAACCACAAACTCTGAGGGAGGGGACTGGCAATTTTTATTCTAACAGGCCCTCCAAGTAAATCTAATTCACTGTGAAGTTTGAAGCCCACTGACCGAGATCATATACGCCCATCCTTAAACCAATCATAGTGCCTCCATAGTCAGGCTGGAGCTGTGGGCTGGTTCAGCAACACCACAATTATCTGAAATAGTGGGGTGGATCCTGAGAATGTCTATTTCTAACAAGTCCCCAACTGCTGCTGCTGCTGCTGGTCTGGGGACCACACTCTGGGAACCACTGTTCTAGGCAAAGGGCATGACAGGAATGTTTCCCCATTGGGAGATCAACACTCTGTTAATGAAAGAAGAAGGAAACAAAAGAAGAAAGATGCTGGGCAGGGAACATACGTCAATCACAGCAACATTCTTATCAAAAGAGAAAAGTTCTGATGGAAAACATCAGACAATCATCAATATTCTCCAACAATTCTCTAGGGACGGGGAAATCTGGAGTGAACAGAGAAATCTCATCTGTCATTCAGTCCATAAAATTGATTGAGACACGAACTGATTTTTTGTCTCTTTAATTTTGCTGGAATTCAATACACATCTGAGGAATCAAACAAAAGACAGCAGGAGGGAAATCTGGAGTGAACAGAGAAATCTCATCTGTCATTCAGTCCATAAAATTGATTGAGACACGAACTGATTTGTTGTCTCTTTAATTTTGCTGGAATTCAATACACATCTGAGGAATCAAACAAAAGACAGCAGGTTTTGCTACAGAGCGCCATGTATCACTTTCAAATGTGATATGAGTTGTCACACAAATCTTTCTTAGTACAATTCACTGAAGATAAGTATAGTGCTTAAGGAGACAGTGTCTATGTATCAAACAATTGAGTCATTTTGACTCACTCTGTGAAACCAAGACAGCAGCCTACAGTTTTGAGTGATCCGAGGTAAGAAATAGAGTCACAGACACTGACTATTGATGTTGTTTTAAATCTGTTCTAGAAATGTGAAAATCAATGAATTTTAGAACTCAAAGGACCCTAGAGATCATATAGCCCAGATACTACAAACCTTGAAATGTGTTTTGTTTGTCCTACACAGCAATGTTTTTCTTTTAATGAAAATGATTGCCATATTTTATGTTTTTCAACTTTTCTCAATGAGTATGAAAATCTAGAGACACCCTGGACAAAAGCCTATGATCCCTCGTGGCACTGTAAGTCGGAGGTGAATGCTGGCTTCTGCCTCTTGAAGGCACACACACTCCTACTCCCAGTCTGACACGGACATGCCCCTCTCTTGTATTCTACCAGCCCACCTGGGTCCCACAGGCATTTAGGTTTGCCACCCCTCATCTAGACCAACTCCCTCGTTTTACCAATGAGGTCCGTGGTAATGACCAGTTTTAATTCATGATATCTCTATAGGGGCAGACCAAGTTTTGAGTGTCAGTTTTTCACTATTTGAGGAGGCAGTTTCTCTCAGAGACATTTATTCACCATGGAAAAGGGGATTCCAAAAGTTCAGCATTCAAATTCTGCTCAGTCAATACTGAGGTAGGTGCTAACATCAGTATGTAGCTAAGTCTAGAAACCTAAAGAACAATTCCATGACTGATGTAAGAAATGATAGACCACAAGTTTAGTATGAAATGAATCTTATTTGGATTATGTATCCTAGAGATTTTCAACTTCTTTGGCTAGAAAGTGATGTGTTTTTTTTTCATTAAAAAGTAATTTCTTATACATTACATCAATCAGGATGACTGCTATCAAAAAACAGAAATAACAAGAGTTTGAGAGGATGTACAGAAACTGGAATCTTTGTGCACTATTGATGAGAACATAAAATGGTGCAGCCATTGCAGAAAACAGTATGACAGTTCCTCAAAAAATTAAAAATGGAACTACCAGATGATCCAGCAATTCCACTTCTGGGTATATACACAAAAGAATTGCAAACAGGGTCTCAGAGCAATATTTGCACACTCATGTTCACAGAGTACTATTCATAATAGCCAAGATGTAGAAACAACCTAAATGTTTAT
>NW_007728523.1:213153-216634 GCF_000696425.1 Galeopterus variegatus | reverse complement strand
ACTCATGTTCACAGAGTACTATTCATAATAGCCAAGATGTAGAAACAACCTAAATGTTTATTAACAGATGAATGGATTTTTTAAATATGGTATATACATATAATGAAATATTACTCTGCATTAAAAAGGAAGGAAATTTTGACACAGGCTTCAACATAGATGAAACTTGAGTACACTTTGCTAAGTGAAATAAGCCAGTCACAAAAAGACAAAAACTGTATTATTACATTTCTAAGAAATATTTACAAGAGTCAAATTTACAGAAACAGAAAGTAGAATGGTGGTTTCCAGGGGCTGGGGGAGGAATAAATAAGGTGTTATTTTTTCATGGGTATAGAGTTTCAGCTTTGCAAGATGGAAAAGTTCTGGAGATTGATTGCGCAACAATGAGAATATATTTAGCACTACTGAACTTGAAAATGGTTAAGAAAAATTTTATATTATGTGGTTTTTACCATTATAAAAAATAACTTCTAAAAAGTAATTTCTTAGTCAAGTCTGCTAGATATTTTGGATCTGGTGTAATTATTTCAAAGGTCAGAATGGTGAAATCCAAAGATGAAATAGAAAGCAGATGTGTCTCATCCTGCAGAGAGCAACTGAACGCTCCTGCATAGGAGACCTTCCATTCACATGAGCAGAGCTAAGCAAGTTCAAAGACAAAGCCATGCTCTAAAAAGATCTTGAAATGATGACTAACAGAATGCTCTGTAGAGCTGGAACTGACACATTTTTAGACTAGAATTTTATCTCACTCCAAAAATTACAACAATTTATTGTACTTAATATATTTCAAACAGTCTAAAACACAATGTGTTAAAAAATGAGAAACTCAATTGTTACATGAGTAATTAATAAACATTAAAAATGGAGAAAGTAAAAAGTAAATTTTATTATATTTAACCCACCCTTAATAATCTAGTTTTGGAGATTAATAATCTAGTTTTTGGATTTTAATACTCTTCTCGGTATAGATTAATTACTCCTATTCACCAAACCTAGAGATTGTTGTTCCTGGTATTAACAGCAAAGGATTATATTAGCAGCTCATATTGTAATGGTTCTATCTCCTTGAGGTCATTAATCACTGAGAAAAGGCTAGATCAGTGTCAATGTCCCAGAACGCATTCCTTTTTTTTTTAATGAATATTCATTAGATACAAAGCTAATTGTCACCCCTCGTGCCCCTGATGTGAGGGCCAAATTCCTGCTGGCAGCATATCCACTACCAGAAATTACTTTTGTACACCATGCGCCCCAACCTCCCTCCCCCTCCCCCNTCTCTCTTAGCTCCCACATATGAGTGAGCACATGCGGTATTTATCCCTCTGTGTTTTGCTTGTTTCACTCAACATTAGTTTCTCCAGGTTCATCCATGTTGTTGTGAATGGGAGTATCTCATTCTTTTTTATGGCAGAGTAGTATTCCATGGTGTATATATACCACAGTTTCCTTATATACTCATCTGATGATGGACATTCCATGTCTTGGCTATTGTAAACAGAGTTGCGATGAACATGGGAGTGCAGGTATCCACACGACCAGCCCTGCAGAAGGCATTCCTAGTGTAAACCACCCTCTGATGATTTTGTAATTGTTGATCTATTTTTGTCTGTTGAATAGGGTATCTCTCAGCTGCTGGGGTGGCTATCATTTTGTCTCACCACATTTCCACACTGTCTCTGTGTCTTCAAAGACTACCAACGAAAGAACAACTCTGCCCAGTGCTCCAGAGGCAACTCAATGGACTGAGAAATTCACTAAATTTAAATTTATCCCCAAAGAAATTTCATTTGGTTCACTAAAGAAATTTCATTTGGCTCCTCTCTGTCAATGTCTCTCATAGTCTCTCTTCTCTAATAGTTAATGTCCAGGCTTATGAAATGGAAACTGGAATCTATCCAGGAAACAGATTAGTCTAGTATTCCAGAGCCAGGCCTTCCTTGAAATACAAACTACAGACTTGTCTGAAAATTGTGAAGGGGCCACAGTTGCTATCTACATCTTGAAGCTTAGTTGCACCAACAAACATTATTATAATGTGAAAATACTTTTGTAAATGCAGTGAGTTGTGGGGAGGGGACGTTGAGGGAGATGAATTAAAAGCAATGAGACTAGTCTTTGCTCTCAAGAAGTTTATCTCTTAGTCAAAAAGATAAATGCTATTTACGTGATTCCAGAAAATGCATGACAGTGTATAACCAAGTGTCAAAATGTGTGATGTCTACTAAATTTATTAACATATTTCAGTGCGGGGAGAAAATCAAGGTGATATAAGGTGTTGAGAAGGATTTCGTGAACTTGATATGGTTTTCCGTGGACCTTAAAAGAAAGGTGGAATTTGATATACAAAAATAGAGAGCAAACCATCCACATGCTCCAGCCTAGATTCTATAATAAACATTTCCTATCTTTTCTTTATCACACATCCATCCATTTATCACTGTAACTATCCATCAATCCATCCTACTTCTTAATATATTTCAAGGCAAATTGCTAACATTAGTATATCTCACCCCTAAAAAAACTTCAATATGGTATCACTAACTAAAATTTAATATTTGTTCATAGTTTTGGGGGTAAATTTTACATGAAATGGAATGCACAAATCTTAAGTGTACTCACTGATGAGTTTTGACAAATGTTCTCACCTATGTAATGCAACTCCCCTCATAAGATATGAAACATTACCATCACCCCAGAAAGTTCCCTCATGCCCCCTCTCTGTGAATATCCACCTCTAACCCCCTTGAAGCAAATGCTGTTCCAATTTTTTTATCCACAAATTAGTTTTGTCTGTTTTAGAACATCATATAAATAAAATTATATATCTTTGGGTTAAGTCTTCTTTCATTCAGCATAATGTTTTTTATATTTACTCTAGTTTTTGCATGAATCAACAGTTCATCCCTTTTTAGTACTAGATGGTATTCCACAGTATGGGTATACCACAATTTGCTTATGCACCCTACTGTGGATAATCACCTGGGCTGTTTCCAGTTTGAGGCTATTATGAATAACGCTGCTGTAAACATTTGTGCACAAACCATTTCATTTTCCTTACATAAGCACCTGGAAACAGAATTGCTGGGTCACATGACAGATGTACACTTAGTTTTACAAGAAACTGCCAGGCATTTACCCAAATTGATCTTTTCATTTTATACTCCCACCAACACCGTATGAGAATTCTGTTTGTTCCATATCCTCACCAACATGTGGGGCTCTCAGTCTTTTTAAGTTTAGTGATCTGGTGGGTGTGCCTTTTGGTTTTCTTCCTAGCGATGTTAGATCCTGGGGCCAAAAAATAAGGAAAAAGAGAAAATAACTTTACAGCTATATCAGCACCTCATTTACAACAGCAAGCAAAGAATGAAAGTGGATGATGGGCTATTTTAAGGCTTAGTGGTATATATATATATTTTTTTTTTTGTCTTTTTTCATGTCCGGCAATGGATCGCAACCCTCAGTGTCGCGCCCG
>NW_007728523.1:187134-212590 GCF_000696425.1 Galeopterus variegatus | reverse complement strand
ATCCGAACCCTCGGCGGGAGCGCCACCGCGCTCCCAAGCGGCGCACTGTAGCATGTGCCACTGGGCTGGCCCTTAGTGGTATATTTTTAAATTAAATTTTGATGTATAAAACCCTTAGTAGCCATTAAAATTATATTTGTTTCTGAGAGAATACTGGAAGAGAAATGTCATAGAAATTTTTTTGTAAATTAATACTAACACTCAGAGTTTTGTCAGATCAATGTATGTGCTTGTAAAATCACTTTATAAACCAAAAACACCTTATTCCGGTATGTGATTAATATTATTATGCTACTATTTAGAAAAAAAAACTTTCTCTGAAGGTATAAACATGTTTTTACACAGAATGTATTGTAGTCAGTGATAGTATTAATTTTCAATAAATAAAATACTATGAAACTATTGCATACAATAAGCTCTAAGAAGATTAAAAAATCAGTAGTTTAGATTATCAGTTAACAAACACTGGAAAAAAATCTGCAAGTAATTCAACTTATCATGTGATTGTTTTCATAATTTCAGTATTAAATAAAAGCAATCCATCTTCCAACCTGAAGAATTTAGAAATTTATGTTTCTCTATTAAGTTGCTCTTGCTTTTATGCATTTCAGTACTTCTGTTTATTAATGACATTAATCTGGATGTCAAATTCTTTCCAACTTCTTTACTGATACTCTAACACGAACCATGGTTAAGAGAAAAAGCTGAGTTGCATTACGTTTATTTTCATTCAATAGCTTCAGCCTGTTCAGTGTCTCTATTTCCTTTATCTCCCTTAATGGATCACATGGGCACAGTGCTCACCAGGAATATACATCCCAAGTTTAACCTCGTTAGCCGTGTATGCAGAATTCCAATGTGTAAGGCAATGAATGAATAGAGATGTCCCCTTTGGTTGAATACTTATAACCATTACTTTATTACTTCTTGTTCCATGAACTTGGAACATATACATCTGGACACTATCAATGGAGTAAACGTCAGGAGTGATACTCACTTGCATCATCTGAAGACTTTCTGTGTGCCCCACGTTGTTCTGAGCACTCGTTTACACACAATCACCTTCCCATAGGAATTGTTGTGCCTATGTTACAGCAAGAGAAACTGAGTCTAGAAAGGCAAACATCACACACTTTGTATCAAGGACACACAAAGCCCAGTACTCCACTCTGAGTGGACACGTTAGTCATAACTTATTCTGCCTTAGAATGGTTTTGATGATCTAGTTTTTCATAGGAGCAAATATGAACAGCATATGTTCAAAGAGAAGATATAGCGTGGTTGATACAGCAGAAGGAGTTATTTCAAATTCAGTTTTAATGTTTGATTAAACATTAAAAAGGCAAATCATGAAGCTAGAGGTAACTTAGAAACAAAGGACTGTAAGTCTGTAAATTAATTATAAGTAAATGTTTTCATACAGTCGGTGTTCTCATCTGAATGGAAAGGGTTTTTTTTAAAATTTAACTAAGTTCCATGCCTTTTATGTACTTTTTTATTGAAATATAATTCAAATGCCATAAAATTCACTATACATGCTACAATACAAATGAACTTTGAAAACATTATGCTAAATGACACAAAAGGCCACATATTTTATGATTCCATTTATATGAGATGTTAAGAAGAGACAAAAAGTCGATTAGTGGTTTCCAGGGGCAGGGAGTGGAGGAAGCAGACAGGAGGAATGACTGTAGATGGGTAAGAAGAGCTTTATTTTGGGAGTGATGAAAATGTTCAGGAACTAGATCACAGTGATGATTGCACAACCTTGTGAATGACAAGGTCTTGAAAAAATCTGAGATAGGGCCAAAAGGTTATTTATTGGCCATTCTTTGTGCAGGGGAGAACACTATTCTTAATTTCTTAATACTTTTATAGAAAGCTTATTATAATCATTAACTTCGTGTGTCAACTTGACTGGGCCAAGGGATGCTCAAATTAAACATTATTTCTGAGTGTGTCTGTGAGGGTGTTTCCAGATGAAATGAGCCGTGGAATTGGTGGATTCTAAAGTAGGTTGCCCTCTCTAATGTAGGTGGGCATCATCCAGTTCATTGAGGCCCTGAATAAAGGAAAAAAGAAGAAGGAGGAAGAACCTGATACTTTTGTTTTGCTGCCTGCATGAGCAGGGACATTGGTATTTGCCAGTCCTTGGACTAGGACTTACATCATTGGCTCCCCCAGTTCTCAGGACTTCAGACTTCCCTGGGTCTCCAGCTTGCAGATGGCAGGTGGTGGGACTCACCCTCCATAACTGCATGAGCCAATTCCTCCTCATCTCTCTCTCTCTCTGCACATATGAGGGTACTTCAAAAAGTTCATGGAAGTATTCAAATTATCTTTCGGTTGTATTTTTCCACAAACTTTCTGAAGTACTCATAAATATATATTTATATACATATAGATGCATTTATATATGTGTTCTACTAGTTCTATTGGAGAACCCTGACTAATACAGGCATAAGCATACAATAGTCTCATAAACCTAAGAAAGAAGAAAAAGGAAGTGATAGGAAAAGAATTATGAAAGCATCTTTCCAATAATGAAGTACAGCAGAGCTATTCTTGATGGTTAGAAAATAACACATTTTTTAAAAAGGTTGATATCTTTGATCTATTTGCATTTACAATTATAGCTAAATGTGTCTCAGTACTTAATCGCACTCTGCATTTATTTAAAAAAAGAAAAACAGAAGAAATAATAGCCAGCAAGAGTCCTTATTACTGTGCCTCTTTATCACTTTTCGATATCTGTAGATGACTGCCTTTTAAATTAAATATTTTACCTGAGTTCCATAAGGGAAGCAAGCTCCAAAAACCGAGGATAATGATTTATTGCCAAGAAATTAAAAAAGGAAGAACAGAGGACCCGAAAGCTTAATTCTAAAAGAGTAATCTGATTGATTATTCAGTTTGAAATAAATTCTCAGAAAAAAATTGGTAATGGCAATGTAAACACAGAAACCCTAATTAAAATATGTCCTGATATCCTGTAGTTCTTCTGATATATTACTATTCTCTATATAAAACATATGAAAAATCATGAATGATGGCCGGGTCTCTAAACAAGTATAACATGTTTTCCTGTTTAAATCACAAAAGCCTAGAGCTGGAGATGACCTCAACACTGCTTCACTGCAGATGAATAGCTATCTAAAAAACCAGATGGCCATTTGCTTAATTTATAAGCATTTCCAGAGAACAAAAGTTTGAACTGAACCCAAACAAGAGTAAACTGTTAAATATTTGATAGAAAATATTTTTTTAGCAAAATCACAAATGCAACTGAAACTTGGATATTTTGTTTGTTAACTTCAACCTGTATGTTTCTACACTCATTAACCAAGTTTAATATAAAACCCATTGAACTAAACCTAATAAAAATCTCAGATAGAAGGTTTACCAGAAGTGATCCAAAAATCTAGCCCATTTTCACTGAGTCGTAACCCAGGGTAGCACTTGTGCCTCCCCATCAATGTGTGTAACAGCCCCATGGGCAGATTACTCCTCTGCCCTGTGAAACCAATGCCATGGCTGGCTTGTTTTTGACGCAATGTGAATTACTGCTATGAATAAAAAGTCTATCTCAGTCTACGACCATGGCAGTGGAGTTGAGGTACGGACATGGGAACCCTATTTCATGACCTCGAACCCAGCCAGACTGCATGAAACCACATAGAGATACCATCTAGAGTCAAACAGTCCCATCGTTTGCATTATTTGTGCATGCAGAAAAACCAGACACAAGGCTCATTTGTAAGGACCCTAGCCATTTTTTGGAAGAACTAAAGGAGCAGGCACTCTTAGTTCTTTTTCCTGTTAGCAGAAAATTTTCTATTTACTTTTTTAATAAATTCAGAGAAAAACTACTATTCATTTCTTCCTTTACCATACACATCCTAATAGCACAAGGAAAAAAGAATGCTCTTTGTTCTAATACAATGAAAGTAGTCACAACAGCACAGTTCATTTTGAACAGTTGCTGGTATAAACTAAGAGAACAAAAAGTAATAGTTCATCCCTTCTCTTGGAAACAAGAATTCCCCACTACCACAGAAGATGAATCACAAATTTCAGTTAGACAATTGATCCTCAGTTCAATCCAAGGATATCTTGCCACTTAAAATAATCAGTCACAATTAAATAATATTACTTGAAAATAAAATGTTTTTTTCTACCACAAGCAATGCAGTCACGCAGAAAGCAGGACTGAAAACTATTTTACTAAAATATCATGGGTAAGAGAAATTCCTTATATGACATCACATATTAATGGATTACAAAAATATTTTCCTCTGAATCATCCTGTCTCCTCACATTTATTACCAGTTCCATATAATCCTCTCTAATCTCTACTCAACAGCCCAAAGAATCTTTTTAAAACTTGAAAACTTAAAATAAAAACCAGACTCCACTGTGGTCTGTAATGCCTTTGATAATCTGGCTGAGTTTTTGGAGGCCTATCAAGTCCTCATCCTTTATGATGTAGAGAAGCCTATCCCGTTCATTCTCCATAAAGAAGATTTTCCTTGGTGGATCATTTCTAATACTAATCATAATACAAATCACAATCTATGTTTTGATTATTTCATGTATTTATTTGGTTGTCTTCTTTATTAAGGCATAAAACCTGTGTAATGCAAGTGCCCATGATAGTGCATTAGATAGATAGATGCTTAGTATTTGCTGAATATATAAATGAATAAGCAAATGAATAAATGAATGATTTCAGCCTTTCAAAAAGAATCACACGCACACACACACACCACACACATACACACACACATAGGATTTCAGGCTTGTGGTAAAGGAACCTATCCAAACTATTGCATCATTGAGTTAAGAATTTCAAATGTGTTGTTCATTTTATGCTGAATTATTAAGTATCCCACTAGCCTGGATTTAAAAGCACTGAATAAGTAGGGGTTAATGATGTGCCCCCCTCCCACCCCCCAACTCCCCACTTGGGAAGAGAAAACAGACTCAGCACCAGCAGAAGCATGATTAATGTTTCCTGGGCACTAGTGATGTGTCTTGATTGAATCCCTACATTTGGCCGGCCAATGGGGGTAAAAAGAAAAAGAATGAACACGGAAGTTTTGGAAAGCAGGCGTGTCAGAGGTCAGGCCTGGAAGTGGCATAATTACTTCTACCCACTTTCCATTGGCCAGAACTCAGTAGTCGCATTGTCCTAATTTCAGGGAAAGCTGGAAATTGTAGTTTATCTGTAAGCCAAAGAGGGAAAATAAAACAGATTTAGCAAATGCTTTTACATAAATTCATTTAAGATATAAATTTTTCTGTGAAGATTGTTATAGTCAATCCCAGAGATTTGCCATTCATTTCAAATAGTATTCATTTCCTTTTTAAGACATGGCTATTTTTAATTTATAGGTGGTCAATTTTGGAGGTGTGGGAGTAGAGATCTCTCCTCTTGTTAATATTAACTATCTTCAGAGAATATGATCCATACATTTTTGCTATCTTATTTTTGATTTACAAAGGTTCTTTATTGTTCTCTTTTTATATAAACTCTGTTTTTGTTTCATTAATACTTTTCCTCACATTTTTTTCAGCAATTTTAATTATATTAATACTAAAAATATTAGTTACTTGTTTGCATTTTCTCCCTATATTGTCTCCATTTCCTACAAGTACTTTATTCTGTTTGTTCTGGTGTTTGTCTTTCATGTTAGATGATTTTCTCAATTATCTGTTAATGATTTACTACCCATCCATATTCAAAGCGAGGTACACCAGCTGACATTAATCTCAGGGCATGCGCAAGTATGTATGTGCATGTATGTGTATACGTGTGTGCGAGTGTGGGGGGGAGGGTAGAGACTGAGAGAGATAGAACACCTCTCCATTGGTGGACTTCACTGTTAGGTGACCAGACCAGACTAGGCATTAATTTAGAGAACCATCCACTGACAGTATCTATAGTTCTTTCTTACTGGGCTGGTCAGTGTCCCAGAAATCAGAGAAAATTAACTAAGGATTATAAATCTGTTTTGCCAACAGTAGTCCTAGCATTTTCTCCATTTGATGGGTAGATGCCCACTTAATCTCCTGTTTTCAGTATGGCACACACACCTGCAACTAGGTATGCCCAGTTCAGAGTCCCTTTAGTTAATCCCCTCCAGAGAATAAATTTCTAGTTGTATATTAGCACTTGGCTAGTCAACTGGATTTGTGGGGTGAAGCGGGCATCTGGGAATCTAACTGCTTCAAACAATTCTCCTTGTTTTGGACCTTCCATATCTGCACACTTATAGGTATCTGATACTTCCTAATTCTTAGATTCAGCATGATGAATGAGCTGCTGTGAGAATGCTATCCGGGCTTTCAGTCTCACCTTCCATGCCTGCTTCCTGTGGGCTGCTGGGTCAGTTGCCTTTTTCTGATTTCTGGCTTCAAAAATGTTGTCCCCATTGCCTCTTCTTTGCCTTTCTGGAGCCATGCCTCCTTTTTCCTTCTCTTTAGTGACGTTTTGAGAGGAATTAGACAGAAAACATATGAAGGTACTTCAAAAAGTTCATGGAAAAGTGGAATTAAAACAATTATATGAATCTTTTCATGAGCTTTTTGAAGCCTCCTTGTATATATTCAGCCTGCTACATTAACGTGGAAGAGCTAGCTTATCATTTCTTTTCTTACCTTGTTACGTCTGTGTCATTTAATTTTGCATGTTTCTGTGGTAGCCAACATTTAGCTAGATTATAGAACCCTACACACAAACCCCAATCCAAGCATCTCTGTGAAATTAATCCATTCATAATTAGGGTAATGTTGATATGTTTAGATTTATTCCATTCGGGTTATTTTATATTTTCTATATACCAGCAAGTGTTTTGTTGGCAGTGGTAAATTTTTATCTCTAGTGGCTTAGAAGACTTGCATCCTACTTCTCTTTCACCAGTACTAACCTTTACCTTTTTAATAGACCTATCTAAATCTGTATTCTTCTATAATTATGTGAAATAAATCAATATCTATATTTTTTCCTAAACAATAAAAGAATCTTTACCATTTTAACCATTTCTATAATAATTCATGTGATAAGTTATGGAACTTTAGTTCCAGATAGGTTGCTATTATTTTTTTCCATGTTATACACCAAAAATTAATAAGACAATTCTACATTTTACTGGTTTATTTACCTGTCAGTTCTTATATCTTGGGTCTTACACTTTCTCTGATTCAATTTTCATTTGTTGCAATATTTTCTCAAGTAAATCTTTTAGATGCTTTTTGGGGTAAACTCTGAGTCCTAGGAGGTTCTAAATTCCCTTTATCTTGTTCTCACACTTAAATGCTTGTTTGGTTGGGTATAGAATTCTAGAATTAAAATTGTTTTATCTCAGGACTTGGATGATAATGTCTCCTTTTCTTCTAGCATCCAGTGCTCCTGATAACAAATTGTTTAGAAAAGCATTTGCTTGTTTTTGTTTTGTTTTCAGATCTGGAAACTTCTAATGTTTTCTTTTTATCTTAAGGGTAGATAGTGGACACACTAAGATGTATCCAGATATATGCCATTTTTAAACTGTATCCTGTTCAATACTCAAGAAAATATGTCATTCTTCAGCTCAGATAAATTTTTTCCCCTGTTCTCTAACCTCTACTCTTGCTCTATAATTATCTACTACTGCATAAATAACAAACTACCCCAAAATTTCATGGCTTAAAACACTTTTTAGTTCTTTTATTCTATGGGTAACCTGGGTGTTGCTTCTGCTGGTCTTGGCTGGGGTCCTTGTGCAGCTACTGTCGGCTCGCAGGTCAGCTGGGTCTGGGATCAGCTGGAACACTCTCCACATAGGCTTCTTCATCACCTGGGAGTCTAAGGGCAGCATTGTAAGAGGACAAAAATGGAAACTTCAAGGGTTCTTAAGGTCTAACCTTGAAAGCCACACATCATCTCCACCATTTCCTATTGGTCAAATCAAGTTACAAGGACAACTAGGATTCAAGAATGGGTAAATAGACTCCCTGTCTTAATGGGAGAAGTTGCAAAGAATTTGTGGACATATTTAATCTACTTACCACGGTTGTCCTTTACTCATGGGAACTCTTACTAGACAGATGTTAGACTCCTGGATTAATTCCAGTGTCTCTAAACTGTTCTTTTATTGGCCTAGAAAATACATCTTTGATTTACCTAATCATGTGGTAAATACTCAAGAATGTCCTGGCATTGTTTACATTCATTATTCACTCCTGATGAGCAGGCTGAAGCTTCTGGAAGAGTCGGGTAGCAGGGAATGAGGAATAGATAGATATTAGTGGCCCATTAGGTATTAAACCTTCCCAAATCCGTAAGGGAATAGAGAAATAAAGCTTCTCAGCTTCTCATAGCTGAAAGAACTGTGATTCTGGGCAGGTGCTATCAGCAAATCCATGTCCTTGTGGAACATGGGGAACTGAGAATTCCTTACCTTCTTTTGGGGACATCAGCATTCTCCTATGTGTAATCAAGCCAATGTAATCAATCAGCTTTTCCAAAAATTTTTGGAATGTTGACTGACAATCAAAAGTCATTATAATGTTGGCTTCTTCCTTTTCTATTTTTTCCTCCTCTATTTCAAACATAACTCACTATATTCCTATCCAAGGTACCAGCAAATATGCATAATGATAGTACTTACAGGGGATACAGATCAATAGAGACGGTTTCATCTTTTATGAAAAAAAGTGCAAGTAAGCTACAGGTTTAAATAGTTACTTCCAGGGACTAATAACAGACAAACACTGCCGAGGTGACACTATCCTCCTTCATGATTCCAATGGCACAAGTCCTAGCGGAAAACTCTGTAATATTACAACTCATGAGCCAATGGAATGTGACTCCTTTGGGGGGAAAAAGGAACATCTTTTCAAAAGACAAAAGAGGAAACTCTAGTGTCTCTTCCCCTTCTTCTGAGGACACTAATCCCATCATGGAGCTCCACCCTCCTGACCTCATCTGAACCTAATTATTTCCCAAAGCTCCCATGTATTAGTCCGTTTTGTGTTGCTATAACAGAATTACCTGAGACTGGGTAATTTATAAAGAACAGAGGCTTATTTGGCTCATAATTCTGGGTCAGCTGCATCTGGTGTGGGCCTCAGGCTGCTTCTACTCATGGCAGAAGGCAGCAGGCAGCCGGCGGGTACAAGCAGATCACATGGCAAAAGGAAGAAAGGTGGGGGAGATGCCAGCATCTTTTAAACAACCAGCTCTCGTGGGAACTAACAGAGCAAGAACTCACTCATTACTCCCCCCACCTACAGAGAGCATTAATACATTCATGAGGGATCCACCCCCATGATTCAAACAGCTCCCAACATTGCCACATTGGGGATCAATTTTTTTTTTTTTTTTTGTCTTTTTGTCTTTTTCCGTGTCCGGCAATGGATCGCAACCCTCAGTGTTGCCCCCGTACCGGACCGGGGACCAGCAACGGGATCGCAAGCCTCGGCGTTGCTCCCGCGCCTCGCTCAGCCAGTGAGCGGGAACCGGTCTGTATGTGGGATCCGAACCCTCGGGCGGGAGCGCCGCCGCACTTCCCAAGCGGCGCACTATCCAGTGCGCCACCGGGCCGGCCCGGGGGATCAAATTTTTACATGAGTTCTGGGAGGACAATACATCCAAAATCACACCATGTACTAATACCATCATATTGGGGGTTAGAGTTTTAACATAGAAATTTGGAAGGGACACAAACATTCAGTCCATGGCATTCCTCATGGGGAAAAACAGAGGGAGCCTGCCTCCTGGAAGCCCAGAGACTTAATCCATCTCCTCTAACTTGTTTGTTGGATTTGCCCTATATATTGTAAAAGGTTGGATTAGTTGCCTGTCTTTAAAAACATGGAGATCTCATAATTTAAATCCTAATTCTCTGCTTCTTTTAGAAAGTCTAAAGAATTGGAAACACTAGAACTGCATTTCTCCAGGGCAACAAATGGCTAGAGCTGAGTAGTTGCCAAACTCACCATCTCCATTCATTCATTTAACCTTTCCTTCTCTGTAAGACATTTGATTTATAATTTTTGCAATGCTTATATTTTGTGAGTAAGATTTAATAATGAGTTAGTGACAGAGCAGAAGTTAAGACCCAGGATCTTCACACAGTGCACCATATCTGTTCAAAATTTTTGTACACATGCCAGTCTCAGAAGGGCCTTGAAATTCTTATTCCCATTTGAAATTCACGACAGGCCAGCAGCAGCTTATCAGATGGTGGGTTTCTTCCCATACTAGTCTCCAAAGAAGTCCTTTCATGCACACAAAGCTAATCGAGCCAAGATCATCTCACATCTGGCTGCACAGGGAGGCAGCTAATCTCTTTCATGTGAGTTGATCCCAGGGCACCCTTAAACATCCCCTCACAGACTTTTCAGCACTTCATGGATGCTGTGCCTATCAAAAACTTCTCATCTCCTCCTTCCTTTCCACATGACTGCTCTGCCACTGTGTGGTATTCAAGTGTCAAAACAACAGCAAGATGGCAGACTGTCAAATCTGGTCCCAAGTCTGGGCTCATTGCAACACCAGATGCTTCTGGTCACCTGGGAAATCATGGTGACAATAGCTGCATATCAAGTTCAAGGTCAAAGTGAGTTCTCAGCAAATGCTGAAAAAGTAGAATATCTCCACATCTGTTTAAATAATTTATAACAGCAGGATGTATGTTTGAAAAATAAGATATAAGATTTCATGTAAGTGACATTTTTCTAGTATGACATGGAGGGTAAGGCAATTGGATATCTCCACACAGAAAGAAATGTGATCGAATGGTGATGATCCAGTCAAAATCCCTCCATTCTATTCTGATCTTGCTCACCCTCTGTCATTGACTAAAATGGAAGATTCTGACAGGCAAGGAAGCCCCAAATCAATCCTATACACTGTATTCCAGCAAGGCATGATTTTATGTCCAGAAAAAGGAAATGCAATGTTACCTTTATTTGAGGAGGAAAAAAGAAGGTACTTGCTGCAAATTCTTCATTGTCTGAAAAGTGGGTGTCCTAATGTGGCTAATTTCCTTGTTTTTTCTAATCTCCTTTTATAAAATTTTGCCCTCAGATCTGGGAAGACCTACTCATGTGCTGGAGGCTCATGAGTTACTAACACAATGTTTACCAGCTGATGTAGACAACAGGGAAATTAGCTATGGAAACGTCTAGGGGACCCTGGTCTGTTCTACTCCACAGGACATCCGCATGCTTAGAAACGAATGACAAGCAATATAGAACCATCAGTCCTAGCATTTATATTTAAATGTACTAATTCTAAACAGCTTTCACTTACACATCAAATTTTAAAATTACTATGACAACTATTACAGACTAAAACTACTTTGGGAAGAAAATTCCAGTTTTCACAAGTCATTGGACTTAATCATCATTTGATTTCATCAAAAGTCAACAAAAAAGTCCAAAGAAATGTAATGTTGATTCCACTTATTAAATTTCTTTCGTATTATCTATTATATTTCCATTACTTAATTTTTTCAGTATAGAAGCCTTTCATGCAATTACAGAATTTTTTAAAATTCAGATACCATACATGGATAAATAAATACCATCCAAAATCTTCACAGAGATATAAAAACATTTCCTTTTGGGATATTTCTTTCAAATGTTTTTTACATAGTTTATATTTTACTCTTATATACACTTGGATATACTATTCTCTCCCTCAACATTTTTAGGTTCAGAATATTATTCTGTTTTGTGCCTATTTTATTAATTTATTCCCTCTTTTAAACATCTAGTTTATTTCCAATGTTTTGCTACTAATGTGCAGTATGTATCCTTTTATAAAAGTCTTTAAATGCAATTACTTTCTGAAGAAGAGTCTAGAAGATGGAATTTAAAGGTTTACAGTCAAGAACTTTTTAATATCCTTGATACTTATTTGTCAAATGGCTTACCAAAAAGACTTTTCAATTACTAATAGTCTTTGCATTAACTCTTCTTATTTTTCAAACTCTTTACTAACTTCTTAGGTCCCTCCAAAAAAAGTATTTCATTGTTTTAATTTGCAAAATTACTAATGAAATTGGGCTCTTTTTTTGTTTTTTTACATTTTTTGCCACTAGTATTTTTCCTAGGAATTGTCTGTAACTTTGCCCTGGCTGCAAATTCACCATTTTTTGCTGTTTTTATCATCATAGTTTCATATTATATCAAAAAACTAATAAAGCAAGTTCCCAATAATTACTCTTCACTTTCAAATACTTCATAATGATTGTCTCCAACTGACCTTTAGAATGATTTCATCAATTTCTTTTTTTTTTTAAGTCCCGTTGAGATTTTGTTTGAGTTTTCACTAAACCTATAAATTAGAAATTCAACTAAACCTTCTTTAAAATATATAGTCCTCTCGCCAGGAGCATAGTTTCCATTTTCTAAAGTTTTATTTTATATCTCAGTAAAATGCTAGAGTTCCCTTCATTATAAACCTTACAAACTTTTAAAAAGATAATTCCTGGGCTGGCCCGGTGGCGCACTTTATAGTGCGCCGCTTGGGAAGCGCGGCGGCGCTCCCGCCCGAGGGTTCGGATCCCACATACAGACCGGTTCCCGCTCACTGGCTGAGCGAGGCACGGGAGCAACACCGAGGGTTGCGATCCCGTTGCCGGTCCCTGGTCCGGTACGGGGGCAACACTGAGGGTTGCGATCCGTTGCCGGACACGGAAAAAGACAAAAGACAAAAAAATAAAAATAAAAATAAAAATAAATAAAAAGATAATTCCTGGGCATTTTATATGTGGAGGCCTATTTTCAGTAGAATACTTTTTAATTATTTCTTTCTAAATAGTACTGATAGTATTTTGGAAAACTCTTGATTTTTAAGTGCTTATTTTGTAACTGTATTAGTCTGTTTCTGTTGCTTATAACAGAATACCTGAAACTGGGTAATTTATAAAAGAAATGAAATTTATTCCTTACAGTTTTTGGAGCCTGGAAAGTCCAAAGTCCAGAGAACAAATCTGGTGAGGGTCTTCCTGGTGGGTGACTCTCTACAGTATCTCAGGGTATCACATGATAAGAATGGGCTGAGCAAGAGAGAACTACCCTTCTCAATTGCCCTTCTTATAAAGTCATCAGAACCACACCAACCACTACACCATGAATAGATCAATACATTCACACAGTCCCCACAAGCTAATCGCCTCTTAAAGGCACCACCTTTCAAATACCATTACTGAGTTTACCCCCTCTTAACACTGTTACATTGGGGATCAAATTTCCATTACATGAACTTTTGAGGGACACATTTTAACCCATAGCAGTAACATAGGGGTAAATTACAAAATAAAATTTGGGATTCATTTTCTTGGACTTTCTAGTTATACAATCAAATTTTCCATAAATAATAACTGTCTTGTCATTTCCAAAAATTACTCAAGTAATTTTTATATCCTGTTTTTTTGCTGAACACAATTTCAAGAATAAAATACAATTTTAATACTGAATACAATCTCAAAAATGATTTTTACTGTCCACTTTTGTGGAATATTTCCTACAAATTACTTTACAGAAGCTGTGGCAGTTTATTCTATGATAGTCAGCTATCTTCAGGAGAACGCCTTTAGACCTGGATATACTAGTTCAAGAGACCCGTTGACAAATGGAAACATGTTCAAAAGAGAGAGAGTTCATAATGGACTCAAGGCTCTTGCACCCACATTAGATGATGAACAACTAAAGAAATTGGGGATGTTTATTCTGGAGAGTAGAGACCCATTGGAACATAAAAGAACAAGAATTTTCACTAAAACAAAGATTAGACATGTTGCATAACATCTCCAAAGAGAAGAGCTAAGAACAAGCTACGTGAACACCAATTATTGGTCAATGTACATAATTTTAGTTAAAAAGCAAGAAGCATATCTTGGTAGGAAGGAAAACTATCATACAAGAGAAGTACTCAAATATAAGGTCAATGATCCATTACAGAGGAACTGCAGAAGAGATCTGAACATCTTATAGATGTTTAGACTGCGTGACTTTCACGATCCCATCTCACCTTATAGTCCATATTTCTACAACCCACTTCTATAGCTTCTAGAGTGCCTGACACACTAAGTTTACTGAAATTCATTTAAATATACATAGTATATCAAAACAGCCTCATTAGTTTTGTACACTGAATTTTTAGTAAGCATATTTTCAAATTTGAATATATAAAATAAATTTGTATGAATAAAAAAGGAATAATACTTTCTCCAATCACTCCAAGTCTCCATCGGTAGTCTTGGATCAACTGGGGAATATTTATTGGACTGGGCGAAAACCATCAATATACACAGAAAATAGAATCAAATGAATGTGCTGGAAAAACTATCATCATGAAAAGTTTTCTCATCATTTTCACCCTATTGCAAATGACCATTTACGTTTAAATATTAATTGAATTTCCAAAACAGATATTGCTATCAAAGCATATGCTATTTTAGATTCGTAGTTTTCCTTCTCAACAAAGAAACCTCTTCAGGAAACAGGTAAGGAAAGCTGTAACTGTTGCATGTCTTTCTCATTCAAGATTAATGCTCAGCCTGTATCTTCTTACACTCCCAAAATATCACTGGGCAACCTTTGCCCAGGCAAACATCCTAAAACCAAATGCCATCAAAATGCTTATAAGATAGAAACCCACTAATAAGTGATTATATATGGTTCTTCCCTGTACTGTCTTGGAGATTTAGGTATAATTATCCACATCATATTTAAGTGATATCCCTGAAGTTCATATGACCCCTTGTGATTAATATTATCCCTCCTTAAATTAATAATTTGCCAAAAGAGTACAGGATTATGGTATATTTTACAGAGAGGACAAGGCATAATTCTTATGTGCCAGTTTTGATGTATTTGTGGCAATTGGTGATCCGATGAAACATTTGATGTCAGAAATGGCAACAGAGACAAGACTGAGTGGCTGTTGTCAGGGTGAGTTCAAGAAACAAGAAACTGTTCCTCACCAGAAATTTCTGGAGTGTTCTCTTCTCCCCACACACAAAGCAATACTCTGGAAATATGGATTGATATGAAATGAAAGACAGAAATAAAACCTCTGTTCTGAAAAACAAAACCCAGAATGAATAAGTCATAGAGCTCCTTTACCTCCCTTAATGGCCTCAACCCCCAGGTGGTGAAAGATGGCACAAAGAAGAGTGACATCTATTGTTCAGGGAGGTTTATGGGCAGGACCAACCAGTCTCATGGAATAGATTGTGCACTCGGCTCATGAGCAAAAGTTGACCCATCGTATTCCCTGGAGGAGCAAACCAGAGCGACGTGAGAAGAAGCAATGGAAGACAACATCCAGCTCCTGAGAGTTATCCAGGAAATGCAGGCAGAAATCGACAAACTGCTATTGTTCAGGGAGGTTTATGGGCAGGACCAACCAGTCTCATGGAATAGATTGTGCACTCGTCTCATGAGCAAAAGTTGACCCATCGTATTCCCTGGAGGAGCAAACCAGAGTGACGTGAGAAGAAGCAATGGAAGACAACATCCAGCTCCTGAGAGTTATCCAGGAAATGCAGGCAGAAATCGACAAACTAGAGAAAGAGAATCAAGCCCTCCGGGTGAAACTGACTGCAAGCAGTCAGAGAGCCTCGGGCTCAGGGGGAGAACCAGGAGATGAAAGGGAACAGGAAGCCCATGCACAGTCTCCAGCAACCCTTCATGATGCTGTTTCCAGTGATTCAGCACCAGCCGTGCAGGAAAACCAAGGTAGTGAATGTCCTCGGCTCTTCCTGGTTGTGCCCATCTTTGCAAATATCTCCTAAATAGCAGGTTTATTGTGCCTATCACATAACTGCAGTGTTTGGTATTAACAGTGGAGGGTTTCACCCTTTTCCTCCTGGGAAATTAACTTTGAATCCCTAGACAAAAATTTCTTCAGCATCTTCAAGCGGTATATTTTAGCAACATTAAAATTACTTTCAGACATGCTGGGAAAGATACCAGAACAGGTTTGTGGAAGTCAGTTGCATTAAGAACAATGCATTTTTCCCCTTTGACTTCAACCATTTAAATGCTGCATAATAGAGCACTGAATGTGTACATGTCAAATGGCATGTTGACTTATTAAGCTGGAACAGGGGGCTGGCTGATTAGCTCACTTGGTTAGAGCATGGTACTGATAAAACTAAAGTCCAGGGTTCAATCCCTGTACCGGCCAGCCACCAAAAGAAAAAGAAAAAAAAGCTGGAATAGGACTGCACAGAAGATTAGTGTACAGATATCAGAGTCACACAAATAATGTTGCCAATGGTTTGTCACTCGGCCATTTGACTCTGAGCTAGTTATTAAACCTCTTTAATCTTTGTTTTCTTGATCTGGAAGTGTTATAGATTAACTGCAATAATATGGACTAAATGTTTAGTACATACTCTGTCAAAGGCACAACAAATGGTAGATATTGTTTCTTATCCACGTTTTACAAAGAACCTTACTGTCCTCTATAAATGCATGTTCCACATAATTTAACCTATTATAACGATTGCAGACTTCAAGATGCAGGGTCAATGTTTGACATATTCTAAAAATCAAATCTATCACCTTTTATGGGAAAGAGCTTTGACTGTGAAGATTATCCATGAGGTCAGAAATTAGCCAAGCAAGAAAACACTCCACATTTAAATTGTCTGTGCTTGTCTACGCACAACATATTCAAATTAAATTTATATACATACTTAAATACTTGAAGCTCTTAATATCCTCTGTTAAAGGCTTCAGGCGATGCTATTTAGAGGTTCTGAGCAGCTTGACAATGGAGCATGTCATATTCACCAGTTGGTTCTCTGCTAGAGATGTCTCTTTCTAGTACGAAACAGTATATTTCAAAGCTGAGAACAGATTCTACTCAGGGTCTTTTCTCTTTTTGTCAGATGCAACTCTGGATCTGAGTAGCTCTGTCTGCTGGTTATTAACAAAATCATGAAAGAGTAAACTATAAGGAGGTTAGAATTTCTGATGAAAAAAGAAAAAAGAAAAAATATGAACATTTGAAATAAATCCTTACTCCAGGGTTTCTCAGCGTCTGCACTACTGACATTTTGGACTGAATAATTCTTTATTGTGGAGGTTGGTCCTGGGCATTATAAAACACCTAGCAACTTCCCTGGCCTCTAACCACTACCCAACCTGCCCCCCTTTATGACAATCAAAAATGTCTCTATCCAGGGCCGGCCCGGTGGCGTGCTGCTACAGTGCGCCGCTTGGGAGCGCGGTGGTGCTCCCGCCGAGGGTTCGGATCCCACATACAGACCGGTTCCCGCTCACTGGCTGAGCGAGGTGTGGGAGCAACACCGAGGGTTGCGATCCCGTTGCCGGTCCCAGTCCAGTACGGGCGCGACACTGAGGGTTGCGATCCGTTGCCAGACACGAAAAAAGACAAAAAGGAAAAAAAGAAAAAAGAAAAAAAAAAAATGTCTCTATCCATTGCCAAATAGGGTTGCGATCCGTTGCCAGACACGAAAAAAGACAAAAAGGAAAAAAAAAAAGAAAAAAAAATGTCTCTATCCATTGCCAAATGTTGCCTGGGGGACAAAATTGTACCTCCTACCCACCACTGAAAACCGCTGCCTTGCTCCAAAGGTAAGCAACACTTTTTGGAATCTATTTTCTGTGATGTTTATCCTAATAAAAAAGTAAATTGGATCTTAGTATATCTCTTTCCTATTCTAAAACAAGTATTAAACACTGTTCAAAGAACAAAAAGGATAAAGACCCTTTAAATTCTCAGGGTCTGAACATCATCAAGCTTAGAGGAGGTTAGAATATTAATAGAAGTTAAATACACAAGTAGTAACATACTTCTTCAGCATATGGTAGTAACTTCCAATAAGAATGTTAGCATTAAGTTTGAAAAGCACTGGTGAAAAACATTTGATGAAATTTTGGGAACTCTTGTTAGTTGCACCAATAAAACTCAGAATGAAATATGATTTTAATTGTGTCTAGGAGCCTGGTTGAGTTACTTCAAATGACATTTATCTTTGTTTTATATGTGATGTGCTATTATATAAGAGTAAGTGGCCTAAGTAGAGAGAACATTGGTCTGATCACGAAGACACCTGGGTTGTAGTCCCAACATTGGGCAGGTCACATAAAATTTCTGATCTTAACATTCTCGCATAAAAATGAATGGATGGGACTAAATGTCTTCCAAGGCCTATTCCATCTGTAAATTCTATGATTTTATGCATATAACATGCTTTTTATGATCATTCTCCTCATCCTTAAAATGGGGATAGTGATAGAATTTATCTCATAGGGCTGTTGGGAGGATTAAATGAGATAGTTCAAGTAAAACCCAACATAAGCTACTCAGTAGCAGTTGTTGTGATATCATTGGATGTGTCAGAAAAATGTTAAAATTATTTGACTTGAGTATAAGTTTTTATTGATAGCTTTAATAATACATTGCCAGCATTCAATTGCAATTGAATCATAGAAATATGCTACTAGAAAGGAACTTTAGAGATCATCCAGTAGAAACTCCCTTATTTTACAGTTCAGGATATAAGACCCAGGAGATTATTCAGTTTGTCTAATCCTTTTCTGAAAACATAGTAATATAAACCTATTCTTTGAGAAAGAACAACGTGGAATCAGAAGTATGAGTCTCACTTAAGAAAGAAAAGAATTAAAGAGGACCTGGAAGCAAATCACTTGAAACCAAAAGTTCCTCTGTTTGTCCTGTGATGTGTGTAGTGAGACTAAATGAGCCTTCTTATAAGTGGAGAAGGTTACTTCCCTTTCAGTTACCTGAGGATACAGAGCTGAGGGACCACAGCTGCTTGGCGATAAAACATATGTATGTTGTAGAACACAGACAAAGTGCCTGCTCAGAATGAATCCTTGTTGGATAAATGCTCATGGAAACATTTATAATTGTCCTCCTGCCTTGTGCAACCTCGCCATGAGACTTTTAGGGAAGATAATAGAAAGTACTCTGCAGGGAACTGTCAGAATTGCTGGACCTTTGATTCTCTTCAGTCTGCCCATATCCTTTGCTGGCCAATAAACTGCATTTAGGAGCAATGTTTAAAATTGTGCTTATGACCTTGTGATGCTGTGTTGAATATCCCTTCCCTTTTGATGGTAAGAAACTAAAAGAAACAAACTATTTGTGTCCCAGGGGGATGAACAAAGAGCCTATTTGATAACCAGTCCCAAATAAGAATAAACGAAACCTTGCTATCATCAGCATAATTTCCTCTGTGTGTTTTCCTATGATTCAGTATAGAGATATTATTTCATAATCCTTTTTAACTGAAACTTTTGTTTGTCAATATCATAAATCTGTTTTTAGATCTTTATAGAAGTTATGTATCATGGCCAAAGGAAGTGTTTGAAGATAATTTATGAATAGTACCCATGTTAATCATTTCAGATAGATTTTAACTTAAACTCCCCTCAGGCTCCTGCCTAAAATTCGGTCTTCTGAATTTTAAAATTCTTCTCTTCCATACTATAAAGAGCCCGGACAGCCTCTATTTTTGCAATGGCCATAATAATTTTCTGCCTGCTTTCTGCAGAGGTGGGCAGCAAACTTAAATAAGAAATAACTGTGCATCTGGCACCCTCAAAACCTAAATACAATGTAGGGCTCTTTTACACTTCCATGCTATTTAATGGCAAAACTATGGCAAGAGAGTAAAGATTCAACAAACACTCATAAAGTGCTCCAAAAAATGAAAAGCAGCCCATGAGATCAGTGTTGTTAGCATCATGGACAACCACCAGATGTCCAAGTAGAGGTGAAATGACAGGTCCCAGGTAAAGAGTTAATCTAGTGTTAGAGCTGGGATACAGACACACCAAGACTCCCCCAAATACAGTTCTTTTAGTCGAGGTTCTCTAGTTACAAGGAAAAGAGAAGATTTTATGTACCACAAGGAAAGAGTTTATTGGAAGACAGTTATGGGCAGAAATTAAATTGGAAGCCCTCAGAAACTAAGGCTGTAAATCTCTCCATCTCTCTCTGGGGCACTCCAATTTCCCATGCGAGGAATATATGCTTCTTGCCACACATCTCCTTTGCTTTCATCTGTCATTCAACAGGATTCTTCAGAATGGCTGTCCCAACACTAAGGCTGTAAATCTCTCCATCTCTCTCTGGGGCACTCCAATTTCCCATGCGAGGAATATCTGCTTCTTGCTACACATCTCCTTTGCTTTCATCTGTCATTCAACAGGATTCTTCAGAATGGCTGTCCCAACTAAAGCCAAGACACACAATCACAGGCTGGTTAGCAGCAGCCAGCTAAATTACTGTTGCCATCCAGGTGGTCAGGGACTGTGGATGAGCTCATTCTTCTAGAATCGGGATAACATCAGGAGTTGGCATCTCTAGAAAATCCATGTTCTCCCAGTTTTAAGTTCTTGTCTTACTATGTTCTCAGACAGGTCTTCCCTGACCACACAATTCAAGTGGCCTCCAGACCCCTTCCTCATCTTGTCCTCTGCAGTCTTATTTGTATTCCTAGAATCTATCACTACCTGAATTGTATTCTGTGGTTTGCTTGTTCTCTGTCTCCCACATAAGAAGGGAAGCTCTAAGCAGGCAAGAATGTTATGTTGTTCACTACCCCCTTTCCAAACTCTTGGAAAAGTGCTTGGCACAGGTTTAGCACTCATACTTTATAATACTAAATAATATTTTAGTATTTATAAAATAAATCAATAAATGGATGTTCTTTCTGCAAACAATTAATAAACGTAATAGTTTTGTTTAGTTAGTTTCAGTAAGTAACTATCTATGTAATTTTCCATTTGTGGGTGACATTAGGGCAAGATTTTTTTTAATTTGAGTTTTGTGTCTCCTATACAGGCAATGTCATGATTGTTAGACGCTATTCCATTTCTTCACCAGTTCATTCACTTGCTGCAAATGATCCCTGGAAAGCTGGGAAAAGACATCCAAATAGAAGAATTCTAGAAGCTCAGGGAACATCTAAATCACTGGCATGTTCTTCCATTAAGACACAAAACAATGAAGAAGAGATGTTAGCAGAAGATTCTTTTACCAGCAATAGTTCCAGCCAAAAAGCTGCTCCTGAACATGTTTTTGGCTGCAGGTAATATATAATATGCCTCAAGTCAGTTTACAGGCATGTGCTGAGATGGTTACTGAGACATTCTCCTGGATAAGCAAAGTCTTGTCTAGTGGAGGAAAAAAACCTAAATAGCATATTAGGCTAAAAATAATTTCCTTCTCACTTATGTCCATTTCGTAAATCAAAAAATACAAATTTATTTGAGGTCAAATGGCACTCTCTAATAGATGCCTCTAACAAGTGGAAACTTAGTCTTCTTTTAATCCTCAAGCATTAATTATCATTCTCTGAGCAAGGCACTGGTCATACAAGATTCAGCAAAAGTAATCCATGTGTTTGTGTGTTCAAAATTCTCAATGATAGAGACACAAGTAAACTGACAACTACAATAAGGTGTGTCTCAAAGAGAAGGCATGGTTACTTTCAGAGCAGAACACAGAATTCTCCTGAGAGAGAGAACTGTTCCTGTGGAGGCAGGTGCCTTAATGGACTTTGGGGGAGATTAAAAAACAAAAAATAAGACCCTTTAGGCATAACCCCAAAAGACCAAGAGGTAAAGGGATAATGAACCTGCTCTCCAAAATACATGAATTGGGGGCCGTCCCGTGGCTCACTCGGGAGAGTGCAGTGCTGATAACACCAAGGCCACGGGTTCAGATCCTATATAGGGATGGCTGGTTAGCTCACTGGGTGAGCGTGGTGTTGACAAAATACATGAATTGGTATTTAGGGAATTCGGAGCAGCCTAAGAAAGGGAAGGATGTGAGAAAACAGTTGAAAGATAGGCCGGGAGTTTTTAAGAGGGGAGTAGGCCAGTGGTCCTTGTAGTGCATACAGTCAAGGCCCCTTTCAGAGCATTATTATCCACACAAGCATTATTATCTGCACTGCTGTGCTGGAGTGTGGCCCCCTCTCCTCCACACTCTGCATCCCTACCTCCCAACCTCCAGCTAGGCCCTGACATTTTAGCAAAATCTCTACACACTTATCTTGTGTGAGAAGAAGGAGGAAAATCAAGGAAAGGGAGCCTGGGTTTCATGATTAACTTATCATGGAGAAGAGAAAATGGAAAAATATGGTTATTGACAGAATAAGTGAATCATCTGATTCAGCAGTGGCAGGAAATCAAATCAAGGGCTAACCATAAGTAATAGGCCTCAGGAATTCTCATAAATATTGGAAAGAGCACTGGACTTCCCACAGGATGTGGGACCCAAAGGTTGGGCCAGTCTTATTTGAGTTTCAGAGCACAAGATGAAAATTGTGTTTCACTTGTAGAAAGTTCTATTATAGGAGCAGAGAGAGGAACCTGAGTCATAAAGGATGCCTGGATTTAGCCAAAGAAAAATGCAAAAGGTCATTCCAAGTAGAACAAAAAAGACATGAAGAGAGAAGACATCATGGCTTTAGGAGAAACTAGAAGTAGTTAAGTGAATTAGGATGGAGAAATGAGCGGGATCCATCATAAAAGAACTTTCTGGAATGCTTAGGAGTATGTGCTTTTTCCTGTAATTATTGGAAAACTAGTTGAATTAGGATGGAGAAATGAGCGGGATCCATCATAAAAGAACTTTCTGGAATGCTTAGGAGGATGTGCTTTTTCCTGTAATTATTGGAAAACTAGTAAAAAAAAAGTCTTTTGAAAATTTTTAGAGTACAGAATTATTGAGAAATTAATGTTACAAACACCAATGTATTCATCTGCAAGAGTTTTGTCATATTTGCTTCAGATAATTTATACACACAAGAAATAAAATTTACTAATAAAGAGAAAGGTCTCATATCACTCTCCCCAGGGAAAAGTGTCATTATGAACTTGTTTTCTATCATTTTAGCCTATGTTTTTGTACTTTTAGTACATACCTCCATTCATTCGACAAATAAATCCTGAGGGTGTATTACATGTTGGGTAGGATTTTAGA
Organism: Galeopterus variegatus; assembly: GCF_000696425.1. Taxonomy (NCBI): domain Eukaryota; kingdom Metazoa; phylum Chordata; class Mammalia; order Dermoptera; family Cynocephalidae; genus Galeopterus; species Galeopterus variegatus. Next base: position 189,591 of record NW_007728523.1, on the reverse strand, counting down.
CCCTGTGGCTAGAGCAGGAAACAAAATTGTCAAAAATCCCTGCCCATATGGAGCTTATCTCTTTGTAACATGATAATCAATAAACATGAAAATACATAAAGTATACATTATGTTAGATGGTGTTAAGTGCCAAAGAGAAAAATAAAGCAATAAAAAGGAAAAAGAAGGGTCAAAGGAACAAGCAGTGTTGAAATGTTTGATACCATGGCCAAAAAAGGCCTCACCATTTGAGAAAAGAAGGGGTAGGAAGAGAGTCCTGATGACATCGAGGGAAGAAATCTCCAGGCAAATGCAAAGACCTGGGGGGAACGTGACAGGTGCATTCAAGGAAAGGCCAGAAGGCTGGTGACCTCAGTGGAACAAGCAAGCCAGAGAGCAGAAAGACATGAAGGCAAAAAGCCAGGGGTAGCCTTCCACCCCCTTCCAACTACCCTGGATTTATTCTAAGCAGATTTTCATTTAAAAAAGAAAAGATCACGTTGGGAGCCCTGTTGTGAAAAGGCTATAGGAGAACAATATCAAAAACAAGGAGATCAGGTTTAAGGTTATAAAATAATCTTGACAAGAGGTGAACATTTCTTGGCAAAGGGTGATAACAGTGGATATAGTTTTCAGATGTTTGTTGGAGCCAGCAAGATTTGTTAACAGATCAGATGTGGAAAATGGAAACAAAAGTGTTCACCCAACCTTTAGGTTCCAATGTCCATATGTCTTCAAGAAAGGAAAAGGGAAAAAAAGCAGAGATGTGTCTTTTGCATATGTATGCATATATACACATAACAGTTAGTGTTTTTATTAAATTGAAAATATCAGATTAATAAAGGCAATTAATGTTCATTATTAAAATAAATTTGCAAATTACTTATATAAATTCAATACAAAGTAAAAAAATATAAAAAGGAAAATCCTCCATAATTCCACTACCTGAATAACTACTATTTAGGTTTTGATGGATATCTGTGTCTACATATTTTTAAGTTGCACAATGAATACACTATAATTTTTTCTTTTTTTTGCATTTAAACCAGTACATTCTCACAGACCTACATCACCAAGTGAGAATTATTTTGATGGATATCTGTGTCTACATATTTTTAAGTTGCACAATGAATACACTATAATTTTTTTTTTTTGCATTTAAACCAGTACATTCTCACAGACCTACATCACCAAGTGAGAATTATAGTACTCTACTATTTGTTTTGTCATTTCAGCCTATATTATTTTCTATCATAGTATGGAAGCCTAGCCAACATTTATAATGTATTATTTTTCTAAAGCAAAATGTTTTCCAACTTCTAAGCTGCCAAGTAATAAACTATTTAGAATACTATTCATTTCTAATTTAGAAGTTAATTCAATTTGAAAGACTGAGCCAATTGCAGGATTATATCAAAGGAAGAAAGTCAGTATTGGCTCAAAACTAACAGCTGGATTGGCATAAAATCCACTAGATACAGAGAACTGTTGAGTAGGAATTAAACATTTTTTTTAATTGTAGTTCTTTTTATTTTGTCTTTTATGCTCTCATGAATTAACTAGTATAGTAACATCTCATTACATTATTTCTGATTATTTGGGAAATTCATCTACTTTCTAATAGCTTTCAAAGAATTTAACAAAGCTTTATCAAGAACAAATTTGTTTGAACTGGCTTTTGAATAATATCAGACAATATACCTAATTTTCTAGTGAACTTTTCCATTATTATACCAAGAAAGTATTTTATAGAATAATGCCCATCTCAATATTTCTAAGAACTAAAGCTTTCCAGAAACTAGGATTTAATTTAATTTTAATTTTAACATAGAAACCCAATCCTTTCGTCCTGTATTTAAGAAAAAAATAATCTCAGCTTGTTGACAAGATTAGGGGAAAGAGTCCATATGGACAGTTAAAATTAGAAATGCTGTTTTATTCACTTTATTGATAGGAGAAACCAGACACATTACAATAAATATATTCTCTCCTTTTCCAAATCATTGTGGTAAAGAAGTCAACCTCTGGAATCAGATGGCTAAAATCCCAACTTCATCACTTACAAACAATATGACCTTGGAAAAAAGTATTAGTCTGCCCTGTGCCACAGTTTACTCTACTGTAAAAAGGGAATCACCATAGCAGTTACCTCACAGTGTTTGTGAAGAATAAACAAGATAGTCAAGTGAGTGTTCACTAAGTGGCCATGGTTACTATTATTTTACTGATGCAAAAATATGGAAGCTTTGGCCTGCCTTCCTCCCAAGGGAGGGTGCAGGTGTGTTTTCAAAGATATGGGCCACAAAGTGCCATTCAATGAAATTACAGCCTTATCTACCAAAAAAGGGGAATGAAATTATGGCCTTATCTACTGTTGGGAAAATAGAATAGTTTGGTCAGGGCCCTCGCCTTGAGTTCAGTTGGGTGTGGTTTTAGTACATCCTTTGTAAGCAAATTGTGTGTGTGTGTGTGTGTGTG